>NC_088996.1:6199723-6502285 GCF_963932015.1 Anas acuta | reverse complement strand
TTGTAAACGAAGGTGAGATATGTTGTTTTCCTTTTTATTAGTATTTAAATATAAATTGGGTCATTTTTTGTTTCTTTTGTGTGTGATCGTTCTGGCAGTTGGTTACAAACTCTTCAGCCATGCATCATGGGATGCTAGGGCTCTTGGAAGACTGTTGCTTGTGTCTGTGGGAAAACATCTTATTCTTGGAAATGAGTTTGGTCTGAATTTACTGCAAGCTGTTGCTTATTCAGATCTACGAGTTTGTGTGGCACAAGCACCCTGAATTACAACACACTGTGAGAATGTGGAAATACTGTAAACTGTTTCAGATGTGCAGCTTGCAGGTCCAAATTGGCGCCTTTCTTGTCTCATTCTAAGAAGTGAGGCGAGCCATTCTTCCTGTTGGCTTTTTCTTGGTCGTATCGTTAATAATATTTTGTGTGAACTTTCAAATATGAAGTTGTGTAATATCTCTCCTTATTGGCACGTTCCCCTGTTTATTGCCTCAGTTGTAAAGGACTGGCCAGTGTTTGTGTCTGAAGACTTCAGCGTGCATTGTTGTTGTGGGACTCAACACAAAAGTTTATCATTTAAATTGGGGCTTTCCTAATTTGCCTCTTCTTCACCTCAACTTATTTAATGCATGTTCTACCTTTTCTAAAGTCTTTTTTTTTTTTTTTTTTGGAAGTATTTTTCTGTGTTTTGTTTGAGAAGTTTTCTGTGACATTTTGCCTTTTGTCATTGGCCTGTTGCCTTTGCATTTTCAGAGTTAGACTAGACCTGGATTATTTGGGAGTAGTAAACCAAGAACCAGATTAATATCTTGTCTGACAGCAAAATGATGCGTATGGGAAAGCTGATACTTATAACAGTTTATGTCTAGTTTCGGTCTTAAAAAAAATAAAATTAAATAGTTTGGAGGTAGTTAATAGGACTTGTTTATAAAAACGTGCATAATTCAGTCTTTCAGCAAAGGCTGCAGTCACTTGCAGCCTATTGTGGACTGATTTCAGTTTATACAAGTGTCTTTCATTACTGTTCAAGGGACAAATGCCTGATCCTGCATTTTCAGACTTGCTAAAGTGTATATCAAACTATTTGGCAAGCAAAATTTCTTTATTTAGTCAGCATAATTGTAAACACTAATGATTTTTAGGTCATTTCCTATGATTAGTGTCCTTCTGGAACAAATATCTAGAGGTGAAAGTATCTGTGAAGCAGGAAACAAAAACTTATTTGCATTTTCCCTTACCCTAGAGGCATCAGACTGAAATATTAAATGTTGTGGGTGTGTGACAGAATCTGAATGAAGTACAGTCTATATTTAGATTTCATTAAGTACATACAGAAATGTAAACTTTCTCATTGCAATTTTGTCTAAAGTCTATGATGGATGCTTACTAAATGTGAAGAACTATACAGCTTTTGAGAAACTTCGCTTCAGCCAGGAATTACAACAAAAAAATCCCGCATACTGTATCTCTTGGATCTAAATCAGTTTATTTCACATTGTGGCTCATATCCTAGGGGTGTGTGTACTTTGTGCTACATTGCTGCATTACACTGATCTGATAGAATATCAGAGATGCTGTTAATAGCGAGAAGTACCGTACTAAAAGAGTTCGTTGTATAATAAAAACATTTAAAAAATCATAATTTTTATCTTGCAAAAAGGGAGAAAACTGTATATAAGACAATGCACCTCACTGCAAGATAAAAATCAGTGTGGTGGAAGAGGAGCAATAAAATACTGTACTTGTCTTTAGGTGGTGTTTCTCATGAAGACATACAGTTGGGGCAGGTAGCAATTTACAAACTTTTGGTTAACAGAAATTAAATATATGCAGAAAATAAGGTTTGTACATTCCCACTGAGATAGAAGAGATTCTCTTTTATGCAGAAACTATGAAGCATGCTTAAATGATTTACAGTAATTTCATATGCTGTGTATTCAGAATGAGTATAATATTGTAAAAGCTCGTTCTGCAGAAATACCCCAAATTACGTAATCTATTAAAACCATCTGGTTTCAGGCACAAGAAGCTTCCAGTGTCATTTAAGCGAAAGAGAACAGGCATTTAGTATGAGACACACATTTGGTTGTTTTAGAGGTACTCGGAGGCATGGGTCTTGTATCACCGATGAGCATAGGAATGCCTGCTTCATTTCCTGCAAAAACATATGCATCCCAAAATAGGCAGGAGTGAGGAATAGCATAACATATTCCTGTAGAACTGCAGTAAAGATGAGGTCAACTGCATTTTTATCATCTATGTCTGCATTTGGCACTACAATTAAACATAGAAACTAATGACCTCATTAGATTCTTGAAAAGCAAATGGCATTAACATTGATAGTCTCCGTCTTTCTTAATAAGCCTTTCATGAAAAATAGGCCACAATGCAAACCATGCCTCAGTTAATGACCCACGACCTGAAGATGAACTCAGACATTAATAGAACCTATTAACAGTGTAAATGTAATAACTCAGTGGGACGATATAGTCCAGCAATTAATAAGTTCACATGAAGTTCAACAGAACAACGACAAAAAAAATCAGTTTATTCACCAGTATGGTCAAGGTTCAAATGAGATTCATTTCTGAATTTCTTGTGGATTATAAGGACCGTGAATTTTGCATAGCTAGCTGAAAAAAGCTAGCTATAAAGAATCTGTTCTTTCAGCTCTCCCTGTGATTGGAAAGTTCTTTGTTCTTCCACCTCTGAATTATCTATCAGGTGAGATTCACCTATAGTATAAAACCATATTATCCTGCCATGAATAGAAAAGCGTTGGAAGAGGCTGGTCACTTGAATAGTTCTTCCTATCTAACATTACCTGAGTAGCATGTGGGAGCAATGTATGTAGTAAAAGTCTGATTTATAGTATCACCGTGGATGGTAATCAATGCCTAAAATTTCAGTACTGCTTAGGATATTGGGTTTGTATTTTTATATTTCACAAGTACTTGTACATCTGTCTTTGTTCTGCTGATTCACTTATGTAACCTCACTGGGGGGAAGGAGGGAGAGGGAGTCGAGCATTATGGCGAGGTTTAACAGAGCTCAGACATTAAATCATATAGCTTTTATTGTCACATTATCTTTCATTTCAAAATAGGAATAGAGCAGATGTTTCTTGACTCCTGTATTCAGTCAGTAGGTCAGCACACATTTTAACAGAGCTCCATTGTTATATTACTTGGGTGGATGGTATGGTAATAACTGCTTGAGACTGAGGAGCATACTTCGTAGTCATTCTCACCCACGGCATGAATACCCACAGTTTGCTCCTGCAGAATTTTGGCTCCTCTTCTTCCTTCCAGACTGCATAACTGAGGAGAGTTGAGGGGCCATGGCAAATGTAAAGACTCAAGAATGGCTTTCCAAATTTGAAAAATGTATACTTCTAACCTTTCTTCTGTGAAGGGAAAAAAAAAAAAAAAAAAAAAAAAAAAAAAGTGAAAAGAAAATTAAAGAAATGGGTAAAAAAACAGTGTACTTCAAGCATTTGGGTCAAGGAAGAGTATTAGGATATGGGTACCCACTTCTGTAATCAGAAAAGTTTGTGTCACACCTTCTGGCTGAGGAAAATCATAGTTAACTGAATACTGGCTAGGAAATGATACTAAAGGCAAAGTATTACCTTTAATGCTTTCTGACATGGTAGGAAAAAGCAGCCTTGTTTTGGGATGGTGCAGAATAATAATACCTTCTAGTTTTTGCTGTTGGCTATGAATATGTAATAATGCAAAATCTGAAAGCTGTGAGAATCATCTCTGAGAAGTGGTTTGTACAACTTCTAGATTGTTTGAGGCATTTTCTTTAATCATCCTTTGCACGTTGCTACAGTTCCCGTCTGCTGCACCTGCACTGCCTCTGAAATGATGGGAAAATGGCATTCCCTTACCCCTTGAGGCAGGAAACCCAGTTATCTGTTCTGGAAGCATCCAAAAATATGGCAAACTGGGTAAACCAGAAACCTAAAGGGGATAACTGAAACTCTCTCTTCTGACACCCCGTAAGCTACCTTTTGCTTCAACATGTGAGCTATACTGTTCAGGCAGAGCAAGTTTTCACAAAGATTAAGTCTGTAGTTGTCACTGCAATTAAAGCTCAAATACAAATGCCTCAATTCCGTATCTGTGTGACCATCTGGGCTTGCACTGTTTTAAAGAATTTCAAGGTTGTAACTCAAGACCACAAAGCATTTGGTATACCTTAACATTTTTATTAAAAGGGCACAGAGAATATGGGGATGAGATTTTTTATTTTTATTTTTTTTTGGTGAGCATTTTCTGTTTAGGATTATAGTAGACATTCTTCAATGATGCATCTTCATAAGAATGTCTCATAAATGGCGCTAGAAAAGTTCACAATTGCTGTATATATTGGTTTCATTTACACAACTCAAAATACTCATGTAAGAAATCCGTTTTTTTTGCAATTAAATGAAGCTGTCTAACAATATTCTTGTATTCAAATGGAGATCCAGTTTATTTTGAGTTTAATGAGTTTCATACCTTTTTATTTCCAAGTACATTTTCCTTGTTTTTTTATACTCCACACTTGCAATAACTCAGTGTGACATTCATATATACGATGGGGTCAGCAAGTTGGCTTCAGGCTGAAATGTGTGGGTGCTCACCAACAGCGAGATGTGGACTGCTTGGATTTTACCTCTGTAGGAACCTCTGGAATAGAGGCACCCATCACACAGAAAGCAAATTCATTGTCTGGAAGCAACCAATTCTGAATGTGTTGGGACATCTGCATGAGAAACAGTAATATTTTCTGTGTGCCTGGATATAGATTGCTTTGGATCTCAGGTTCCCTGTTCTGGAGACTTTTTTGGGGAACTCTGCTGTTTCTGCATTGAAAACTAAAGGGTACAATACAGTTTTCTGTATATTAAACTAAACTGGTATTTAATATATAGGTTGCTATATATTTTTTTTAATTATTATTATTTTATTCAGTTGTATATATTCTATTTTGCTTCCAAGATAGTAAAATAGTTGATGTGTGAGTATCACATCAGAGAATGACTTATTTCTAATCCATGAGATCTTTAAACCCTAAAAATAAGTTTGACCAGTTTTTGATATTTTAAAAAATACCTTGGTGTATTTTTATCATGAATGTTCTTGCTTTTCAGCTGGAATGCGATAGGCTGGTGAGAGTCAATGCACAGAAACATCTGACCGTAGGCTTCTTCGCAGCAACCTTGCAGACTGCAGAGCCTTTGAAAATGCAGTCAATGCAGTCATTAGTCGTCTCTTGGACAATAACAACTATTTAATTCAATATTTTAATTGACCTAATTTCATTTATTTTTCCTAGCTTGTAGCCACACAATGTAGGTTGAGTCTTGCTGGGTTCTTCCTGACCTTGCTCTGTTGCTGGTGGCTGTCTGAGCTCTCTGTTGCCCTGTCTAGCTTCTCTGCAGTTAGCCTGTCTTTAGAAGGTTTGGCAGCCCACAACTGAAAGTTACTTGATAGTCCTTTTTATGCCTTGTAAGGTTGCCTATTTTTTCCTCAACTTTCTTGACTTTGTTAAGCTCAGGAGGGAAAGAAACTTGACTGTCACTCAAGTCGACAGGACAGATTCTGAATATAGTAGTGCTCTTGAATATAATAGTGCTCTTCTTCTGAAGGCACATTTCAGTATTAAAACCTTTCCATGTAAGCAATAATCTTTTTAGAAGCTAGCAGAAGCTCTAGAATTTTCAGTAATGTGATCGTGGAAAAATAACTTGACCTTCATATTTATTTCCTTGAATTTTCCTTCTGGGAATATAGTGTGCTCTAATGAACATGGAAAAAGGCAAGTGTCAGAGGATGCCAGCAGCAGCTAAAGTTTTGCAGCAGGAATGCAGCTTGTGGTTGCATTAGAAGAGATTTGCAATCAAATACTTTTTTTTTTTTTGTTGTTGTTCCATTAGTGGAAGTGCTCGTGCACAGCCATAGTCTTCAAAACAGTGTGGAAAATTTATATGGAGTAGCTAATTCTTCTTGGGTTCATCTATTTCTGTGTGATGTTCTTTCCAAGTTATCACACCACAACTAGTGATTAAGTGCTAAGCAGCCATGTAAGGATTTGGCTGTGCTCAAAAATCTCATGCTGAGGTGAAGTGGGCTCTCCGGAGCTAACTCAGAATCCCAGAAAGAGTCTGTATGTCTCAGTGTTACAGGGGTTTGATGTTTTTCAAACCATAACTCAGGCTATGCAGGAACGACACAAATGAAAACACAAAATACCTGTTGTTAAAATATTAGAAGAGTTTGCTAACCAACTTCTGGGAACAAATTAGGCTACCTAGTAACCTCAATAACCTCAAGTTTTATACCTCAGATGTACACTTCATAGGAATGATTTGGAACAATAAATTCATATCTATTACAGGCTTTTGGGAATTGGATAATCCATTACAAAAAGGAAAAAAATTGAAAATGTTTCATAAAAGTCAGACGTTACTATAATGCCAGATCATCATACATCTCTAGTGATCATACCAGTGTGTGCACAGGTTTGTAAGAGAACCAAAATGAGTGTAATATGCACAGGATTAAGGATAATCAGGACTTGCAGCTAAGGGAGCAGTCTGATCCACTGGTAAGAATGACTGCAGAGCTGTGCAGCTCCTCTTCCACACTCTTTGCCCACTTAGACAGTTTAAATCCTTAGTAGCAAGGAAATGTGAGTGGAGTTTGGTTTTCCATGTGATGGTTGGGGAGACCAGAGACACCCCTAGTCAGGCAGACAGCTGGGGTTACAGTTTACTGTAGGTGCCCTGTGATAACCTGTGCTGACCCACGAATCAGAAGCCCTATTTAAAGCAGACAAAATAACATATTTGTGGAGAATTTTGATGTGTAAATTCTATACAAACTTAATATTGTTGGAAGACTGTGGGGCTCAACGTTAAATTGTGAAGAAGGTATATTGGTAGGAAAAATATGTGCATCCCAAGGCAAATAAAACCATAGGCAGGGGTCTCACAGGAAAATTGCTAGCATTTTTCTCTTAATGCTTTAATTAATCTCAAAGAAAAACCATTCATAAAAGCATAATCTAGCAAAATTGATTTTTTTAAACCGTGTACATTTTCCACAGGATGCATTACAATTTGTAGAACAACTCTTAACAATTGTTATAAAGTGTACTGTGTTCTGCCTTGATAAAGTAAGTGGAAAAACCTATCTGAAGAAATGTTTTCAGAAGGGACAGGAGATTAAGATGGCTTTCAGAATGTTGTACAGAAGAAATTTTAAACTCAATATGCCTTGTTCAAGAGATGTAGATTAGAGAGATTTATCTGTCAAGCCATAAATTGAGGAAATCAATGTATCTAGAATGCTGTTTATTAAATATCAGATAAGTTCTTAGTTAATGAATATTTTGTGAACCCTGAACATTAAACAGAAGTTCTTAACAGCAGGTGGCTTTCTTTAAACAAATGTAAATTTTGTAGCTTTAAATATTACGTTATATGGTGGGGATATGTTTTTAAATACAGACAGGTTTGAAAGTGATAGGACGTGTGCACGAAAGAAAAAAAATGTTATAGTTGTCAAACTGTTTCAATTCAATTAGTTGGGATGTAATGCTTCCCTTCAAGTTGTCTTCTCTTGTTGAGAATGTATCTTGAACCTGTTAAAGATCCCAGCCAGTCTTTTATTCAAGGATGTTACGTGTTCCTTTGTTACTGGTTGCAATGCCATGTGGTTCATCAGTTGGCATTAGTCTCACTGTTGTTTACAACCACTTGGCTTAAGTTATATTGTGGAACTTATTACAAATATGAAGATGTAATGGTGTAATTGGACACAGATGTGTGCCAGCTTGCTCTTTTCTAAAGTATATTTTAAGGCATTTCATGAGGCATAGCACTTTAAAGAAGAAATTAAAAAAAAAATCCACTGCTTTTTGTTTCTTATAAAGGTGATCTCCAGAAGAGTCAGTTATTCATATTGGTGCAGAATAGTACTTTGGAGATTTCAAAATGAAATCACTCTTATTTGGTCTAGTGTGTGCACACACAGGTGTTGAACTGTGTGTTACAGCTGATAGTTCAGTGCTGTGAGTGACTTCGTGGTTCCGTAATTATTTGTTGTTGTTCCAGTGTCTGCCTGGGCTTTGAAAAACTGACTTTTTGGAGACTTGGCCTGAATGCCCCAATGTAAATGGACTTTCCTTGAAGTATTGGGAAGTATATTTGGGTACTGGAGTACTGACTTTGTGAGATTTGAACTTTGCAGCAACAAATGAGAATGAATGTATGGGCAGGTGGAACATGAAGAGTTCATCTTGGGTTTAGGACGTGGCTTGCCCTGTATGCACTGCAGGTTATAGAGAAGTTCATGCGGTGACGGGTTATGGGCAAACACTGTATTGATGGGCAGTCGAAATTGTTGGTATTAAATTTGATAACCATAGCCACAGTTTTTCGCCTTGTAATTTTCTATTAAGATTCTTGAAAATAACAGTGGTTTAGCTATGACTTCAGATCTATTGTGATGATTTTTGTTTAAGAACTTGCACAGAATTTATTTTTTTATGACAGCAGTTAGAAGTTTCCCTGGGAAAGTGCTAGTATAATGTTTTTGGTATTATTTTTGTGTCATGTGAATCGTTTTGGTCAAGCTTGTGTGTGTATGAGTATGTATGTATGTATACAGGAAGAGTTTTAAAGAGTCTAACCCAACCCTTTTTCCAATTCTTTAGGGAAACCATCTGGAATCACCGAGTCAGGTTTCTTGAAGACAGAGTCCTGAGCTCCTGGACATCTTTCACCATTTGGAATGCTGGCAAGCAAGGCAAGAAGCTCTACAGAAGCTTGTCACCAGCTAATCGGAAAAAGGTAAGCCATTAAGGATAGGTAAAATCTGTACAAAATAGTTTTCTTCTCCCTCATGTGCCTCCTTGCTTCTTCCAACAAAATGTAGCGACATTGTCATAAAATATTACAAATCCAAACTACTAGATGATGATAAATATAAATTAGGAAAAAAAAAAAACAAAAACACCATACACAATACTCTCAACAGATTTATTCTTTTAAAATGCTGTATGACATTATCCAGAGTGGATGGTGTATTTGTAGTGCAGTGTAAGCGCTCTTGTTCCTGCTTGCTGGTGACTAAGTGCAGTAATAGCTTAGACAGTCTATAGCACTGCTTATGGCTGCTGTTGTGTAATTAACTGTTGCAGTAGCCAAGTACCCCAGGTGAATTGAGTAACTATTTATTTGGATGGTATAATACTAGACTACTTTGTCTAAGATTATTCATACATGTATTATATTGGCCCGGTTCCTGAGTGGATACTGCATAGGTCACTGTCAGATGCTGAGCAATCTGGTTTGTATTATGATGAGCATTAGAACTTAACTCACTTTTGAAAAGCTTGATTGTTTAAAAATAGGGGTGTTGTGTGGGGGGAACAGGCGAGTAGACTGTTGTACATGAGTAATCCAGTTTACAATCAATTGAAAACGTGGAGGTCACTTAGAGTTGGTGATCGGGGATCTTTCTCAGGAGAGGTTTGTCTGAGAGTTTATACCTTAATTTTTATAGCTATTTCTTTTGTGCAATAGCTTTTTTTGTTAGATAAAGGCATTAGGGCTAATGTCAAATGGCTGTTTCTTATAAAGAGCCACAGAACATTCATTTTATTACCAAATGTGTTTTCCTTTCTTAAAAATATGGATGGGAAGACAGAATGACAAATATATATATATATATATATAAACTTGATTTATATGCTTGCAGACAGACCACACACATGTAAAAAGAAAATAGAGGAAATTTGTATACCCATAGTTGAAATTACTGAATAAAAATGGGAAACACTTGCACAGGAAACATGCAACATAGTAATTGAACGTGAATTTCCAGCTTGATATTCCAATGCCATCCTTTTTTCATTGTCATCATGTGGGAGTGGGTGAACTGTACTTTTCAGTACCTAAAGGGGGCTTTTAAAAATATGGAGAGTGACTCTGCTCTGTCAAATAATGACAGGATGAGGGGGAATGGTTTTAAACTAGGAGAAGGGAAGTTTAGATGAGAGGTTAGGAGGGTGGTGAGACACTGGAGCAGGTTGCCCAGAGAAGCTGTGGATGCCCCATTCCTGGAGGTGTTCAGGACCAGGTTAGATGAGGCCCTGAGCAACCTGAACTAGTGGGTGGCATCCCTGCCCATGGCAGGGGGTTGGAACTGGGTGATCTTTAAGGTCCCTTCTAATCCGAGCTGTTTTATGATGAACTGTAGGAAGTAAGATGAAATGCTATGTGAATCCAGTCAGTTACTTTATTCAAACAGAACAGAACTGTCCATTAAATGTTTTGAGTTATCTCGGTCATGCAGTGCAGTGTGTACATGACAGGGGGTGGTGGTGGTGTGTTTATCAAAACATTCTATTTTGCTATTAGCTTGCAGAGCACTTTGTGAACGCTTCTGATTTACTAACAACCGTTGCACTTTTCTATTAAATTATAATAATTGGGAAATAAATTCTATGGGAAGAGATGGTAGCCTATCTGCTAATGCTGTGCAAGTAGTGATTTATGAGATGTTAAAGAGAAAACAGACTAGATTGTTTTTGTAGCAGTGTCTCACTGTCTTACGTATTGTTTTTTTTGTGCCAAGCCAAAACAGAGATTGACATTAAGATAGAACAACTCTCTAGCTTTGGGTTACTTTTGCCACCTACTTTAGTAGATGACTCATTTAGGACCTCACATCCTGTTCAGCAAACACAACAATAATTTGAAGATAGACAGATGATTAAAAGGGCAAGAGAAAAATGATTGTGTTTTTTTTGGTGCTGTTTAACTGCTGAAGAACCAAACTTACCTCTCCTTTAGTGAGGAACAACCTTAATTCCCCAGTTTGCAAGAACTGACGGTGTGGTTCTAATTAAATGAATTTGACATTCTTTCCAGCTGACCTTTAGATAACGTTTGCTTTGGCAATGTTGCAGGCCATGATACTATTTTGCTTCTGTCAAGGTTATAATTACACATACTCCAGAATACTTTAGTTTGATATTGTAATATTGCATTGAACATTAACTCATTAATTACTGGATATTACACCAGACGCGTTTAGCAAGCTTACATGCCAGTTGCAGTTACACATGCCAAATATGACTCATTTTGTCAATGTACTGCAAAAAACTGCTGCTTAAATGTAGTCATGGCCTGACCCTTAATAACTTGTATAGAGTAATTAAACTCTATGCAGTAAGTCTGGCATGTTATCTGAAGTATTCAAAGGCTTTCTTGACGATCAACAAAGATAAATAGCTTCAGAAAGTGACTCAAATCATCCTCAAGGAGATTAGGGTTCTATCCTTTGGATAGCTAACTTCTGATGGAATGAGTGTTGTCTGTAGTGATGAAAACACTTTTAATTTGTTTTATGTTGTTGTTCAGGCTCCTTACAATATCGTCATTGTAACTTCCTAACTTCTATGAAAGCAAGATCCCAAGCCTACACACCTCAGACAGAAATGAAGCTTAAATGATACCCTGAGGTTTCATAGTAAGTCACTGGCAGAAGACTGTATAAAGACATTCCAACATCTCACTTCTCCAAATGCTAATCAAAGAATTATGCTGCTGCAGTTTCAGGAGATAAATTCATAAATTTGCAGCAGGTAATTCATTCGTAGAAGTTTTTATTTTAAATTAATAACAGTAGAAAGAGGTTAGTTAAACTCCATGTTACGCTTTTTCTCAAAAATCCTTCAGGTGTTTTGGGACTAATCCTCAACTCTTGCCAAGTCTAAAATCCTGTATGAGTAAAGCTGGTAAATAGTTGTTGCTTCATCCTTTCCAGCCCTAAAAAAACCAATGACATACTTTCCCTGTCTCAACCTTTAAAGATTTAAATCTTAAAAGATTTAAAAACAAGATTTAAGCTTTCAGATACTCTGTTAATTATGAGAATGAAAGAGTTCCAAAACCTAGCCAGCAGGTGGAGGGAGGTGATTTTCCCCCTCTACTCCACCCTTGTGAGACCTCATCTGGAGCCCTGCATTCAGCTCTGGGGCCCCCACCACAAGGACAGGGACCTGCTGGAGCAGGGCCAGAGGAAGGCCGTGAGGATGCTCAGAGGGCTGGAACACCTCTCCTGTGAAGAAAAGCTGAGAAAGCTGGGGTTAAAGTTTCTAGGGAGACCTTATAGTAGCCTTCTAGTACCTAAAGGGGGCTACAAGGAGGCTGGGGAAGGCCTCTTTGTCAGGGAGTGTAGTGACATGACAAGGTGTCCTATTTCATTTCAGTTGGTTTTATACTTTAAGCCAGTTTAGACTCTTGAAAATTTCACTTTTGCTCTGTTTCACTGTTACTACATCCTTTTACTGAGATTCAAGATCTCATTAGAAGATCACAAGACTGATTTCACTGGGAATGTAGGATTTTTTCCTAAATTGTCAGTAAGTACCTATGTAAAGTGTGGGACACATATTCCTAAAAAAATAAAACAAAGAGAGCATACATTTCTAGTATTTTTACATTCCCGTAAACAAAGCAATTATATTTCTTATTCTGACTGGGTTTTTGTGGGCTGTTTGAAAAGTATGAACATGTTGCATGCCGGACAACATTGTTTCTAAGAAAACAAAATTTTGGTAATTCTGGGAAGCAGCAGTCTTTGTTTGTTCATACTCGCTAACAAATTATTACTTCAGTCTGTTTGGAAAACAGTCTGAATTTGAATTATGACTATGTCAGAAGAGAAAAGGACACCTAAGTTGTATTCTGTCTCTTCCTTTAGACATCTGTATGGTGAATAGTAAAATAGTGCTTTGTCTCCGAAGAGTTCAGGCTAATATCCAACGCTCAGTATTTTTACTAAACACTAAAACAGGGAAAAAAAATTACTCAACCACTAGCGGTTTTTTTATGAATTAATTACCAGGATCTCAGTATTCTTAGGGAAATTCTGTTTCCTGGCTGTCCCCTTCTTGATTCACACAGTTGACAGTGGTTCAGTATTAGCATTTCTGCAAGACTGAAGTCGAACAGACCTTTTTTTGTTTAAAACACATCCGTCTTGTCTATAATTTGCAGCTGAAGATGGAAACCAAATGTTTTTGGGATGCTACATATGCCTGGAGGGTTTCTGAGCTGTCTTGTCTGCTCTTTTATTCTCCATCAAACTTTAGCTAAAAGGAGAACTTCAGCATTAACATTTTGTGTCATTTCCGATAGCTGAAAATAGTGCTCAAGTAGCTAACAGAAAAGGAGGGGAAAAGGGCAAAATAAGCATCAGCTAATTAGTGGCATGGAAACAGTACTAGTACACATCCAGCCCATGAAGTTTCTCTATGACAACCCCATGTGCCAGTGGCAAACTTGAAAGCTTCAAGAAAGTGTTTTGTTCGCCCTTTTTCCTAGCTCATTAACCATTTAAAACCATCTGTATTGTTGCATGTTAGTTTCTCTTTACCTTTATCTAGTTTATCCAGAGCAACACCACTAAGCCATGTACTTGATGCTAACCCACAAAACAATAAATGTTTAAGTTTGGTAACATTTTGACTGAAGAATATGAATGGCAGTATGAGGGACTGAAGTGGGGACATACAAAAGCAAAGAAACAAATCAAGGGAAGAATATCACACTCACCTTTACTGTGGAGCAAAAAATAGATTGACAGTGTAAAAGCCAGTTAAGAGAGCACTCAGAAGAAAAGGGGAGAAATGAAATTTAAAAGTCTCAGTTTAGTCTAGGTATAAGGCACCCTAAAGTACAGCCTCGATTGTCATTTTGGACTACAGAGAATTCCTCATGCTGAAACATGGCAGGGAAATCTTTCTGCTGCTTCCACGCTTGAAGGTACATTTTTTGGACTTCCTCTTTTGTCAGTATGGATTGTGAGGCATGCATATGTGAAAACCTGCTGGTATTACTAAGTTATCTGTCCCAGAGAAATTAGAGACTTGCAAGTAGTTCCCACGCTTATGTCTAAAGGCAGTTGTATGTTGTCTATAGTAAGGGAAATTTTGTACATACTTGGAGGCTAATTTTGCATGTTGGAGTCCGGCATGAATATTCTCTTCAGTAACTTTGGTAGGTACATGTAAAGACAGAAGATAACACAATTTTTGATGGTGTAGTGTTTTTAAATTGATTCATGAAATGCATGCTTGTAATTTAAAGAGATGCACAGCTTCCATGTGCATATCAGCCCCCTGATACTAAAAATCACTCAGTGTCTGAGAGCTGCTTGCTAGCTTTGTGGTTCCCCTTGTGGCATACTGAAGATGTTCCAGGCTCTGTGTGTTCCTTGTTCTGTTTGTCATTAGTTGTATCTATTTAAACTTACATTATAATGCTTTCCAGTACTTTGTTTTGACATGAATGGCCAAAATTGATTTAACTGTTGCAGAAATGTATATTAATGCACTTCCGAGGCTTTACACAAGTATGAATGAAAGAATTATAAATAGTAGAATTGGGAGGGTCATTAGAAGTTTAAAATGCAAGAAAGACTGCGTGAGCAGTAGGAGACATGGAGAGTGCAGTAGGGAAGATCTGCTCAGATAAGATTTGCTAGAGAGCTTTCAGACTGTCTTCTTTAAAGATAAATTTTATGAGACAATCTGATGCAGTCAGGAAGGAGAAGATACTATGTGCAAATGACCATGTATCAAGAGAGTTGTCCAGTGTTTCTAACATGGTCTACTAAGATTCTCGCTGTCCCTTGTAAAACTTGCCTCTTGTACCCTGCCACCTACAGCTGCGACACGTCTGCAGAATTTGCTGTGATTAGGTTTCCTTGCTCTCTGTAAATGATCAGTATAGACTTAAAGGCGTATCACAGGTAAAAATAAGATGAGGGAGTAAAATCCTATGAAGATCATTTATCATAAGAGGACGTTATTAGGCTAATTAAAATCTTCCAGTTTTTCCATTAGAAAATCTGAATGCAATGGGAATTTTAAGGAAACATTCCTTCAGTAGACAACAGGGCAGTAAACAAACCAAGTGTGAAACAATTAAATCCTGTATGATAGTAACACAGCTCAAACAGCTAGCTAATTACAGCCGCACTCTAAGCCCACTCTTAGTGACTTGTTAGGTTGTACATTTGGAGTAGGATTAATGTCCTGCCCACTAATCTCCCTTTACCGTGGGGAGGTCTGATAGTCCAAGCCTGTGTGTCCCCGCACACAGCTGCTGTGTTTATTAAAAAGAACCAGCCAGAGACAGGCTTTTATCTTCCTCAACTGTGTCTTCCTGTGGCAGGGATTTGAGTAAATATCTTATCTTTCGGGCCATATAAACTTTCTCTTATGAGGGAGAAAGCTATTTCTCCTTTTCCCTTACTCCATCGTTAATGTATGTTGAGATCCATATTTATAAAAATTACTTATAGTAATTATGTAGCTGGTGTATAACATAGATAGTGCCGTCTTCCAGTTTTCAGCTAAGAAATAGTAGGCTTTTTTGTTGTTGTTTTGGAATTGTACAGATTGTCATTAAAGTGATGTTTAAAGCAAAAGTATGTAAACATATGAGTATTTCCTTAAAACTGAAGTGTGATCTGAGGATTCGGCAAGCTTCAGTGGTGTCACATTGTCAGCTGCATTGCAAAAGAGCTGTTTTGCTAGGAGGAGGAAAAAGAAAACAGCTTGAGACTGCTTTATAGCTTTCTAATTCATAGTTTCCTCCCTAGAAGACAGTAGCTCATGTATGGATAGATGGTCTTCATAAAAGATGCAAGATAGGAGCCCAGTAATGCTAGAAAATAAATAGGCAACTCTGGGCTAAGCCTAATAATTCAACGTAAATAGCTCGTATAAGCCTGATGCCTTGAGTTTTCCTTATTGGATAAACAACCATGTGCAAGTCCTGTATTTATCTCCAGACATAGATTTTCCTTAATTGGAAAATAAATAGTGTGTGGCAGAAAAAAAGTCGTCTTGCATTTTGGCCACCCACATGGTGTAGTCTGGCAGAAAAATTGCCCATTCAAGTCTGACCTGTTTTTATAGTACTGTAGATATCAGATTTAAGCTGGCTGGTTCCATTGAAAATTATATGCGGAGATATCTTAGCAGTAACTCCAAAAAAGGTTTGAGTCAGCCCTGTCTTCCAAGGGATGTTTGTCACAGACTTACCTGTCTGAGCCTTTTTTCCACTCGGTTGCTGTCAGCAGGAGTTTCGTATGGTGGATTGTGTGGGGCTGGGTCCTCAGCATGCCAAGACAGAGTGCGTAATTTTCTACACATAATATCATGAGTGATGGCACAGCATGAGATTAATACTGCAATTAGTATCTGGTTTTGGTTCTCTAGCACCATTCATGCTAAGAAGAAATCTGCCTACCAGTGAAGGTTTCATGTTAAGTGTATAATAACATCCTGAAGGTGTGGAGTGCGATACTTTCCAGCACAGATCTTACAGCTGAATTCTGTTACTAACATTAAAGTGTAGGTAGCATTTCACTTTACCTTATATCAAAAGTTGTTTTCCTTTTTTAAACGACCTATAGGTGTGTAAGCAGCTGAAAATACAGGCTCAGTTATTGGAAGATTATCATCAGACGGTATTTATACCCTGAACTTTGCTCAGTTGTCACTGAAAGCACATCCTTTTAGAACTGCTAAGTTTTGTTCAGAATTATTTTGTTCAGACAGCTTCTAGGACAGTAAGACATTACTGGTGGACCTTAGTTTGTCTGAGTACTAGAGGATTGTCAAGGTGGTTAATGGACTGAGAGGTGTAACTAACAAACCAGCTAAGTAACCCTCTTTATACCAGGTTTTCCGCCTGCTGACCTTCATATACCTAAGTATCTCTATACATGTAGATGTGTGTATATGTGTATATATAAAAAAAGACATGAAGAGGAAATCTTGGAATGTAGTTTATTATGCTCAGTTCTTGCTCATCTACAGTCCATACCATCTGATGTTTCAACTACAATAAACTATAATGGTGGTCAGGGAAAACAGAATGAGGAATGTGAAGTGTATTAATTGATCCAAGCATGGGGGGGGGGAAAGAAAACATAAGAAAGATCTCAGTTCTTTGTCTTTGTGCATGAAGGAGTTGTTTGTGATTATTACTGCCTAACCCAGCCTGCATCAGTCAGAGACCTTGTACAATGTCTGTGAACTTCTGGTCCTTCCCTGAATTCCCTTTCATTTCTTCAGTTACTTATATAGCCCCAAAGTGAAAATGTAGTATTTCCTTAATGTTCCTTTCTTTATTTCTTGTGGTGCCTGTTTTCAAGCAGTGTACTTTCTTAGTATGAATGTCTACCTCTAAGGGAGTATTCCCTGGTAGTTTCAGGGACTGTTCTTGCCCACTCTCTGCTCCTTAGCTCTGTTTTCCACACTGAAGACACGTGGAACCCAGTTTTGTTCCTATTCAGCTTTGCCACTGGGCTGTACAGATGGTTCTCTCTGTTGGGAGTGAAATACCAATGTGGAATGCAAAAGTTCAGCATTGTGACACTAATGCTCTTGTGTCAGTGCTCCCCTCTGCTCAAACAGAATAAAGTCACATTAGGTAAACAAAAATTATCTTAATCAAAGGAGGAAAATAGGAGAGAGATGTATGTAGATACTGAAAGCAAGCCAGCCTTTTGCAGCTTTCTCTAATTTAATAAATTAATAAACAGCTGTTGGGCTTTTCAAATTTTCTCAATGTTAAGTGTTGTTAATCAATTTTTAATGCAGCAATTAAAAAGATAGGAAAACTGCGCTCCAGCTATCACCAGAACAATTGATTTCTGCAAGACCTTAAATACCTTAACTGTTCTGCTTCAGTGTAAAAGTTCTGCGTAGACAATAGAAATAGATCCAGTGTTAGCCAGAGGAAAACTTAGCTACATTTATTTTAAAAAGCCTTCCGAAATGTTACTGACAACTTAATGGTTCAAAAATGAGGACACTGTGTATTTTGGATTGCAGGCATTTACTATGCTTGCGTATTTATGAGGAACAAAAATTAAAAAAATCTGAAATATTTGGCAACTAAGGCTATAAATAATGCTTCCATAGCTACAGTAAGAATAACCAAAACACAGCAGCAACTATATTAATTATTTAAGCAAGAAATTTGCCAAAATTTTCAGTTGAAAAAACTCCCAAACCATGCTCACAATTAAGGATGTTGACAGTGATCTAAGTGTATCTGTGTGAAGTACCCATTCGAATTTAGAGAATTCTGCTGTTCCAGGGGTAAAGTAGGAATTCCCCGACTTGGTGTGTTATGGCCTAGAATGGAGGCTGGTATCACCAGAGGATCCGTAGCAGCAGTGCCGTGCGGGAGGCATCCCTTGGAGGTTACGTGCTGGGACTGGGCAGAAAGAGGAATGTTTATTCCTCATGTGTTCCTCCACGTGAGTGAGGAGACCAGTCTCTGTATTTACTCAGCATGTCACTGAGGATGAAGTTAATGATCTCATAGATATTTTCTCTTGCACAGTAACTTATGCCACCTGTTTTCATGTTCACAAAACCACAATGTGCTCATAGCCAACTGCAGACGCTGCCTATCTCATTAAGGAATACATGGAAAGGACTTAATATATTTTTAAGCTCCACGGGAGGACCATGGTGCATTGCTCTGTTCGTGGTGTTCATTCACATGCCCTTAGCAATACATGGATGTGCTACAGGCGAAATAAATGCTGGCAGCAAAGAATGGTATGAAAGTGTTCTGCTTCTCTTTTGCCAGGTAACTGCATTTTGTGATGTTGATGAAAAGAAAATAACAAGAGGATTCTATACTTTTGAAGAATCTGAGGTTGGTTACAAGTACTTTTGCATTAATTACTGTGATCTGAAATCATTCTGGAAAATGTGATGAAAGAATATCACAAATTTTAAATATTGTAATAACTCATTTTGGTAAGGGGGCTGTGACTAGGGATTAGAGGTGAGGAGGCTTTGTCTGCCTAGGAGACTAGATAGCTGGGGATTCATACTGGAGTGTGAGCTGTGGAGCCAGAACCCCTGCCTGTGTTCGTCACAGGAATAATACCACTGCCTCATCTGGCAGGGGGACAGAAGAACTCTCACTGAGTACTGTTGTTTCAGATAAGATATTAAACCAGCATGAAGTGTGATTATTTGGGAATATGTTTTATACAGATGCCTCTAGACTCCACAGGAAAGAACAAGTAGGCATGGGTTAGAGGAGTTACTGAAGCAAACTTCTTATCCTATTGAAGACAAAAAATAGAAGGAAGGAATACAATTTCACAGATCTCCATGTTCTACTGTTAACAAATTATGTTAATAAAAAGCATTATGGCAAGTCTTTTCAAAACAGGTCAGCTTCCAGGTCTAAGCAGACAGGCAGGAGTACATCATGTTAACTGAAGTCAGCTCAGAAGAACACGTGTATATTACTGCAGCAGTAGTTAGTGAGTCAGTATTCCCGGTCAAAATTCTCAACTCGATTGCTTTCATGCAGCTGAAAGCACTCATTAGCTTCCCAGTATAGAATTTGACTTTACCTCTAACCTCTGAAAAGGTTCTGATGATGGGGTAAAGCATGGCCTTCTCTGACAGTTTGTCTTTTAGGTGGGAGTGGAACTTGACTCATGATGGACTAAAGTCTAATGACTAACTAAAATAAAGTTTCAGTGGTTAATTGTAACCTATCTGTATATTGTAGTCATACTGTACCTGAATAAGACATGAACTGATAGGCTCCTTCGTAGCCTAAAATTGTAGGAAGTGTTTTATTCCGTGGAGAAGGAAGAATGATATTTAGATAGCAATAAAAAAAACATATAGAAGAAAAAAAAAAAAGTTGTCTTGTTGCAGTATTAATTTTGTGGTAGCAATTAGCTCCAAGATCTGGAGTAAAGTTTCATCCAGATTCAGTCCCTAGAAAAGTCGGTGAAAAGACAGTTCTGTTTCACTGGGCATTGGGTCAGGTCCTGGGAGTGCGGTCTTCCGAGAGCGCAATTTGACGTTGTAGCTTGGCCAGTCTGACTGCAGGGGTGGTCTGACTTTGCTCGCTGGCCTCAGCCACACTCTCCCACTGCTTTGTTTATACTGGGTCTAGCAATTTTGTGGCTAAAGGATAAGTTGATTCAGTTAGCTGATCTGGCAGAAAAGAAACCCTGAAATAAGAAGTTTTCCAGCAAGTTATCTTGTGAATCAAATTACCCTGAGGTTGCATGATCCTTGTATCTGATGAGAGTAGGCCTATTAGAAGGGCAGGGGGAAAGGAGGGGCATCTCCTCAGATGCAGCTTCTGATTAGACTAGAGTAATTGTAAAGTCAAATTCTATACTGGGAAGCTAATGAGTGCTTTCAGCTGCATGAAAGCAATCAAGTTGAGAATTTTGACCGGGAATACTGACTCACTAACTACTGCTGCAGTAATACTGTCAGCATAATTGTTACAGATCCTGTGCTCATGTCTTCCCAACACATAACCATCCGCCCAGATCAGTCATAAAGGAGATTGTACTGCAACCTGTTGTGAATCCTTACAAAATTCTACAGCTTGGATCCATGGCGAAGACCCACTTAGGCATAAGCCATTTAACAGCTCCCACTGAAAGAAAAAGATCTTGCTTTTGTATCAGCTTTTTGCCTTGTGCCTCTTCTGATGCTTCTCTGATGGCACTGTAAGCTCAGTAAGCTGATTCAGTTCATTAAAGGGGCAGAACATTAACCAGCCACAAATAATATCTATATGAGCATAACTTGCAATCAGATCAAAGGGGGAACTGTTTGGGGAAAGGGCTAAAAGATAAATAACCTGTAAGAGAGGAACGAGATCTTCTTTCAACAGCACAAAGCTCTCAATATAGATCTGGTATAGTGTACAGCTTCTTTTGGAGAAAAAGCAGTTGTATTGAAAGGTTGTGGTAAGAAAGTAATGGGTATTGAAATGACTGGGAAAATAATGACTGCAAGCATGTGACAAGCTGGACTATAAAGTGAGGTCTCAGAATCAGCTTTTAGTGCTTAGTAGCTCCTAAAACCAAGCTACCAAGTAACCATGTATGCTTCTGTAACCATGTATAAGCTTCTGGCTGTTCTTCTTGCAGGAGAGACCAAAACCAAAAATTCCAATATGTCACTTCAGAGAAGCAACTCCACCTTTCATTATCTGTGTGAAGCTGGTGAGTAGCCTGAGCTGTATGTACAAAATCAGTAAATGCTCCTTATGAAAATTAATTTCTATTTACTGGAACTGTCTTTTCCCAGCTTTTACTAATCGAATGGTCCTTCTATGAAACTGATTGTGCAGAGTATTTCAGGAGGTTAAAGCAGAGGTATTAAGAGAAGTAGTGTTAAGAATAATGAAGGTTAAAGCTTCTGTAAAGGAACTTGGGTCTGTTTTACCTTCTTGCCCAGCAACATTATATGCACAAATGAGGATGTACAGTCGGCCACCTGGCCTCATTTATTCCTAAAATGCTGCAGCCTGATGTATGGCATAGGCTTTGTTTTTTAAATCAGACCTTGAAAGCCATTTTGTTTGGCAATGCCAATTCTGAAGCCTCTTCCATGCTTGACTGTGCTAACCTTCTGATTTCAAATGGTTTAATTGGCTTAATAACATAACTAGAAGATGATAACCGGCAGCAATTTTGCTGTTACATTTAAAATACCACAGCACAGTGTTATAACACAGAAGATATAAAGCAAAACAGCAAATACACTATAGCTGTAAACATCAGTTAAAAGTAACTAAAACTTGTAGTTGCATATAAACACAGATACTCTTAAAAACTGAGTTAGGTCTGTTCAAAGATAGATTAGCCGACTCATCTTGTCCAATTCATTTTTAACTGAGCCCTCCCAACTTTATGATAAGCTCTGAGATCGTAACTTGCAGTTGTAAAGCCAGACTGAAGGTACCTTAGGGCATTATCATGTGCTGTTGGTTGATAAACTGTTGGATAAGCTAGTAATATTACAACTAATTTAATTTTTCATACTACATATAATGGTGGGTGGAAGTCCCTAGACAGAACATCTGTGCAACCTGTTATAAAGCACATTTAATTTGTGAAGTCCTTACAATGAGACCATTATACAACATCTTGCCTGAAAACTGTAGTCCATGACTCAGTTGTGATTTCAGTGTATTTTCTGCTTTTTGCCACTGAACATTTCCTACTTGTTGATCAATGAACACTGTAAACCATAGTATCTTTTAAGTAAATTTTATTGGAAATAGAATTTGACCTGCTTGAAATATTTTCTGAAATTATTTCTAAAACCTGCCTTTGAAGCAGCTCCCTTTTAGCTCACATTTAATAAGGCCAATAGCCACTTGTATGCGGGCAGCTCTAGAAACTGCAGGCAGGTTATGTCCTCACTTCTTGCTTTGTGATTGAATTACGCAGTCAGCTGCTACTGAAGTTGGTGCTATAAAAACTGATGGCAAAAATACCCTAGTGAAGAGGTAGATAAAGCTCAGTGTGCATGGATTTTGAGCAGCATTGTACACTGGGAAACTAAGAGTGGCCAAGTGGACAATAATGAGAATAAATTTGAATAATAACATAGCGGAAATCCACTACAGAGCTTACCTTTCTACAGATTTTAAACATAGTTGTTAATAGTATGACCTCAAAGTACACACCCTATGTCATTATACCATATTTTTTGAATATTATGATGACAGAGAATCAGGTTATTAGAAGGACAAAGACTTTATTAATAAAACAAAGAGCTGAAACCAAGTATTTCTTTGACTGTTATCACATGAGAAACCACAGATAACATAAGAAAAAAAATTAAACAAAAGTAGAAATCTGTACCAAAGTGTAAAACCCAGTAAAGAGAGAAAAGGACTTAGAGGGTCTAATGAAGCAAGCAGCACTGTTCTGAGCTCCCCTCCTCCAGAACAAAGTTTGCTGAACCCTCCTTATCGCTACCATTCGGCTGTGCAGTTGATCTTGAGGAAGAGTTCTGGCAACCTCTTTCAGCCACTATCATACTTGCTGTATTTTATTACTATTATGAGTCTTTGTGGAGGCAGGCAGAATCCCCTTCTTAGTTCTTGCAAGGTTGTGCCTGGATTGAAATTGCCACATTTTTCAGTTCTAGTTTTGTCATGGAAAGTAGTCTTCTACCAGAACAAAACATGCTGATAAATGTCTGTGGTTTAAAATATTCAGATATCCTGTCTGCAGCAGCTTTCAAACTTCTAGGTCTGACCACTAAAGGAAATGGTTTCTAAACGGGCTGAGAAGCACAGAGTATTGAACTTTCATTCATCTGTGTTGCTATTGTGCAGGCCAAGTAAAAGCCGCGGGTTAGTCCTTGCTGTGTTTATAGACTGAACTTGCCTTGCTTTCTGTGCAGCCCGCTTCTGAAGGAACAGCTAAAACCAAAACTTCCAGTTCTTTTCTTTAATCACCAGTCCTACACTTCCCCTTCCAGCATGCTTTTTTCTAAGTGGGAGCACAGAAGAAAGTAGGAAAGGGGATACGTACATAAATATTAAGATCACATAAAATGAAAAACGTTTTATACTTGTGATAGCTGTTTCTGCCTCTCTGGTGCTAGTCACTGAGATTTATCAAATGGAACTGTGCAAAAAAAATGTTGCTGAGTTAAAAGTCCCAAGATGATGCAAAAGATATTATCACAATTTGAAATGTAAAATTCCTCTGCAAAAAGGCTGCTGTCCTTGTGTGTACCACGTGGGGAAAAACAATTAATGTGACTGCGAGGTTACAGATTGTCTACATTTTCAGTCTACATTTTCAAACTATCTAGGGCAAGTTTACCCAGCTCTGTTTCAGGTCATGCAGCAAGCATACAAAAAACGAAAACAGTGAAAATGACATTTCTTGTGCAGACAGATGCCAACGCAACCCATGCAACACAGCTGGAGGCTCCCCTTGGAATTGGTTCAATGTTGTGTGGAATGGTTGGACATTTCTGTAATGCAGAACTGGCTGCACAGCCTCTTAGGCAATTTCTTAAACAGAAGTCATTAACAAGTTCCTAAACATTGCAGACTTCTGAAGTTATTATTTACCAATATAAAGTTGTCAACATCCTTCTGAGGAATAAATTGTTCTGGGGCCTTATTGTTTTTTGTTTTGCCATTCACATTTTTAGTTTTGGTACAGACAAAACCTGCCTGTTTATAAGCAGTGCTAAGAGGGTAATTTCAAAGATTAGATATGTTTATTAATTAAGTGGGTTGTTTGCAAGAAATGATTCTGGCCATGTACTTGAAGCAGTGTTTGCTTATTTATTTTTTCTGACAGTCCTTTGCTAGCCCTGGCATTATTTCGTTGCCACATAAAATCATTTTTGAAAAAGCAGTCGTTCTGTTTTTGCTCAGTTTAAAAAAAAAAAAAAAAAAAGCTTTTAAAATGGCTTCACAAAGGCTGTAAGCTGGAAGTCTGTGCTCTCTGTGTGTGTGTTTTGAAGTTTTTGCTCAGGAGCATAAAATCGTGGCTTTGGCTCGTCAGAATTGTGTAGCAGCCTGCAGTACCACTTCATCTAAGGGTTTGCACTGTGTATTTTCTCTTGCTTTGAGGTAAAAGCAAAATGCTTAGAAATCACTTATTGTACCCTGTTTTGGCATGAATTCCAAGTGCTTGAAATGAAAGGGATTTTCTAGTATTCTGTCTCAGTAATTAAACTAGTTGGATTGTG
Source organism: Anas acuta (assembly GCF_963932015.1). Lineage (NCBI taxonomy): Eukaryota > Metazoa > Chordata > Aves > Anseriformes > Anatidae > Anas > Anas acuta. The sequence goes on along the minus strand of NC_088996.1, from coordinate 6,477,677 downwards.
GAAAGTTTTCAGTAAATTCACTGTTAGACCAGTTATTGTAAAACGCTGCCTTGTTCTGTCAACTCAGTCTTGCGCTCTGGGAATGGAAGATTTGTTTTTAACTCTCCTGCTTGATATCACATCTGGGCTCATTTTTATTTTTTAACCCTTCTTTAGAGCAGGTTGATTGTTCAGCAAGCCAATCAGAACTGTTCCATACCCTGTGTCCTAACTTGGGTAATCTCGGGTTTATGAAATCATTACTGGAGACTAAAGGTCATGATCAATGCCTGCATTTCTAACTAGAATTCCCTGTTGACACGAGTGGTCAGTTTTGCACATGGACCAATGGCAGTTTGAGATTTGAAATTAATTGCAAAACTAGGACCCGGTCCTTCAGAGAACTTAAATACTGTCAAGTATTCTTAATTTTCAAGAAGTAAAAAAAATACTCAACAGCTTTCCCACTCAGGGCCTTATCAATCAGCTAAGAGACATGTTACCTAGGTGAGGCCCTTGCTTAAAAAGTCTACTGCTATGGGCCCTTTGCTGCTCTTTGACAATTCTTTTAATTGTTGCTAAACATCGGAGCTCAAGTAATTTTATGACGGTAGTGGTTTTTGGTGATGTTCTGGATCAGATAATGTTGTCTTCGTATATTTTTGCCTTACCAGTGCAAAAAGAAGATTGTGGCAGGTAGATGAGAATGGCGTAGCAGAGAGGGGAGGTAATCTCTGCTCTTGAGGCATAGCATGCTGATTGAGCAAGAGATTTGAAATATACTCATGCAGCGTTTCCTTTCATGTATAAATTCAAGCAGGAGAAACAATGAAGAAGTTTGGAGGGGACAGGTCAGTGTGTTTTGTAGTTGGACTGACTGTTGATTGAGATAGCCTTGTTCCTTGAATGGAAGGTTTCCAAGAAACAAACACCCAGCTACTACGTGAGTATGTTTACAAGCAGTTCAGCTGATGGGGCCAAGCTGGGATGTCCTCTATATACATTAGAACCCTTAGTTTCTGATCGCAGGTTTATAAAAGATCCCTGAGCAATTTCTTTTGAATCCAGTTATTCCATAATGCCAAAATCCAGCATTCCAGCTCCTTTAATTCCAGTTTGGGTTGGATTCTGTTTTCATAACTTCCTGTCCTGAACACACGCAGTACTGGTGTGCCTTGTTACAACTTCAGTATGGCAGCTCTGAACCAACCAAAAGAGTACTGAAGTAAACTTGTTTACCTACACCTAATAGTTAATTCATTTTTTGTGACATTCCTGGAGTAGAATTAAGGAGGAAGCCAGTAGAGGAGGCCAATGTAGAAATACTCAGAAACATTGACATCGACACGTTTTTGTAATGACATCACAGTTGTGTTAGGGTCTGTTTCACTGCCTTCAAAAATGACTCATGGAGCAAACATATCAGGCTCCTGCTCAGCTAATGCAACAGCAGCTTAAAAGGAAACACCTTTACCTACACAAAATATTTCAGTACTTGATGAAAGGTTTGTTTCATCAGACAGGCTAATCATCGTTCAAAATCTACAAAATCAGTGTTTTGGCAACCTCATTCCCTTGGTCCATTCTCTGCAAATTGGGAAACAAAATGCTCCTGAGTTGCAGATGTTTATCTCCAGTGCTCCCTCAGTGTAGTAGTTTCCTGTGTTCTTGACTGCACTGGAATGAGTTGTTTAACATCCCCCCATACACACCCAAAGGTACTAATGTGTAACATCCCCCCATACACACCCAAAGGTACTAATGTGAAGACTAATTTCTCACTGTAAACTTAATTTTTGAATGGAAACATCTCTAAGCCTTGTTTTATTTATGTTTAGCTCTGCAAATTGGACTTTCTGTCTGTGGTCTAAAAAAAAAAAACAAAAACAAAAAAACAAATTACCAAAAGCTGTTACAACCTGAAATAAATTTGTCTTTTTTTTTTTTCCCCTGTAGGATTTAACAGGAGGAGCATTTGAAACAAACTTGAATATGCTGAACTTGACAGAAGGGGTGGATTATTATCATTTTAACTAAAAAACAAGGTAAGGCAGTGACATTGAAGCTCTGTGTGTTATTCTGTATGTATCTGTGTGTGTAGGAAGCCCCAGGTGTTCAGAGGTTTAGATCTTTTTGGTAATTTGTGCCTCATTAATTTAATCCTTGCTCTGAGTAACTTCCTTTTAAGGGCCCTCCTAGTTACGCCATTGATAATGATATTTACTCATTTTACTATTGCACAATTGTCTACCAAACTCAGTTTGATTGTTAAATTGTTTTTCTAATTCAAGTAATCATCAAATACAGGCCATAAGCCTACAAGAGGACTGTTACCATAGGGAAGGCTTAAAAATGCACCAAGCAAAGCCTGTAACAAACAGCCATGTAAAGAGAGGTTTCTGTCAAACACTGTTTGGGGCCCTCAACTGTTCCCTGCTATTGGCTTATTCCCTGCTACAGAGAGCAACAGCTGGTGCATGGCGAGGTAAAGCTCTGCCTACTGCTGGTACTGATATTAAAGCCTCTGGTTCAGGACTGTGAAAAGTAGCACATGTATCATTATTTGGTAGCCAGATGATTATACGTGGAGATGCTCAAAATTTTCACTGGACCATCTTAGTTTTTCTGTTTTTGTTTTGAATAAGCTGGCTTTGCCAATGTAACATGTTTTCCTTGCAACAGGGAGCTAAAAGCATAACTTTGCAAGAGCAAAATGAAAATTTCTAGTACATTCTATAAGGAAACTAATGACCCTGCCTAACACCATAGGCTAAGGGATCGAGAGTAAGTGCAAGTGGCCCCTTCGGTGCATACGGCCACTGAGTACGCGTTTGTTTAATAGTTCATCAGAGAACAACACCCATCTGCCCTGAATTTCATCTGCCAGTGCAGGTTGCATGTATACTCAAAAAGTGTTGAATAATGTAGTTTTTCATGTATAATTATCTTCTTCAAAGATAAAAAATCTTAGCGACACAGTGATACACTTACATTAGACTATTGCTGCTGTTTGTAGCAGGTACTTCACAGAGAAAGTGGTTTGGTTTTAGCTCTTCCTCTTGAATTTTAACTTACAAATGTTCATAGACATGTATATGTATATATTTCTATTCTACTTAAAGGGCTGAGATAGCAGGATTAACTAAAACCACAAAAAACAAGATATAATTACAATATCATGTTACCTGTGCATTTGCCCTACAATCACAGTAGTCTTAAAGATAAATGTTATTTCATTTTGTAGTCAATAAGGAATATTCTGAATTCCTAGCAGTACCCTGAAGTACTGATTCACCTCTGTATTCTTCAAGGAAAAAAATCAAGTTTCAGTCCCTAGAGCTACTTTACTACATTTGCTTTATTTAGTTATAGGAAGAGCTATTAGACGATGCTTTGACATTAGCTGAAGCAAAACCTGGATTTTTTGTTTGACTTTGGTGCAAGAATGCCATATTTATCTACAGCTATAATGAAATTTTCCTGAAAAGTAAAATATCAATAAGCATGGCCATTCTTATCTTGAGAAAAAAATATTGAGAGGAGTGCAGCCAAGTCAGGTTTAATACTTGATGTGTGTACAGCAAGCACAGGTTGAATGGCTCCATTCAGAACTGTAGGAGTGTAAATCATTGACAGCAAAAAACAAACCAACAAAACAACAAAAACCAAACCAACACTAAAACCCAACAGGTCAATTGCGACAGAAGTATGAAGACAAACTGCCATCTTGTGGCTACAGATAATGAATTTAAAAACGGAGAACATAATGAATCTTTGTTGCCTTCCTATGGCATATCTGCACAATGCTGTAAGACATAATCTCTGCCTCTTATTTTTGTTAAACAGTGTACTTCGCAGCTCATGCTGAGAATCCAGTTTGTCAAGATGCCGCAGCACAAACTCTTTCAGTCCTAAGGGCACCTGAACCAAGAGCTTCAGTTTGCAAAGCAACAGTCAGTGCCTGCAACTTTATTGTGCTGAACTCTACAAGAGAAAGAAAAAAGAGGTCATGTGGAGTAGCATGTATTTTACCAGCACAATATGTAATTAAGTAAACTAAATGGAGAAGAAAATGTAGAAATGTAAAGTTAAATTTTTTACAATCCTTTTTTATCACTTTATGTTTTTAATCATCCATCAGTAAGTATTATTTGTACATTTTTTTAAAGGAGTAACTGTTGATTTCAGCTGAAATTAAATTAATTCACCTTTTCTTAATGTTGTGCTTGGGTTTCTCTATTGCTGTTTCTCTGTTCTCAGGATACGTGAGCTCTTAAAGAAGAGCAGTGTTAAGTACACTTGGTTGGGCACCAACCGGCTGCTAGCAGGGACATTGGAGAGCTATGAGAAGTCCTTCAAGTTCAGCAAATATCGCTCTGAGTGAACTCCAACAGTTCACAGGTTATGTGCAATACTGTGAGGCTGTACATATTCTTCAAGGACTGAGGCTTTGTTGCAGGTAAATGAGCATTTGCTTGCTAGATTGAATATGTGCTGCTAAAGAAACTCTGAAATCTGCTCTAAGAATGCTATTTATATTCTGCCTGCAGTTCTTCTTATAAGGAAATTCCTTCTCTCTATTGCTGGAGTAATTTCATAAAGGAGAAATTAGTTTGTCCTGTTGAATTTCATCACCTACAACTGAAATATTTCCTGCTGTTATCCATAATTAAGTGTTTAAGAGAGGAACATGGCAAGACCTAACTACTTTCCTTCACTGTTATCTTGCTAACTGAGCCTCCACATCTTTGAACTTCTCCCAGAATGGAACATCTCCCAGACTCCTATCAAAGTAGAACATTCTGTACTTCTTGAAGTACTGAGCAGATGGGCACTTCTAAACCATCTACATTGAAATGAAAAAGGATCTACACAGACCTATCATCTTTCTTGCTATGAACGTGTTAACTCCAGAACATATTCTCCCTCTTATGCAGTGTTAGAATTGTGAGACTTGCACATTTCATGTTATAATTCTGCTGTTTAAATTGACTGGGAAGCTTTTATCCTTTTTTCTTTCTCCAGAAAGGGCAGACAAACAGTTTTTGAAACATCTGTGCTGTATTATTTCATTCTTTAATTTTGTCTGAGTAAGATGTCACACTACAAGTCTGGAATGCTTTCAAGAAATGGAACTGGAGTGGCTTAAGAGAACAGTCTTCAGCAATTCCATATATTCTGTAGTTAGCTGTGAGGACATTTCTAGGTGTGCATTTTATATATTCATGAACCTCTGAAGAACTGCATCTGTTGCACGGAAGATACACACTGTATTAGTAGAACAACTGATCATTACAAAGAAAAAAGCTCAGGTGCCCATTTCCATACTTTACCTTGGATACTAGCTGTGGTTTGGGCACTTTCATGAGATCACAGAGGAGGTTGCGTTTCTCTCTTACTACTGTTAGTTCAGCTTCCCTGCATGAGGAAATACCTTCTAGTTAATTCAAAAACAAAAGCATGAAGTTGGCTGCATGCATACAACTGCTTAAGCTACCTGTTCACTATTATATCACTATGCAGGTGTCTATTCTTTCAAGTACATTTCAAACTAGAAGTTCATGTTGTGTTCTTATTTTAAGAATAATGTAGCCTTTTCATGGCATTTGAAGCCAGATATACCATAAATACACAACAAGTCTTCAAGAACTGACAGTTACTAGTAAAATGAGTAAGACTATTATATTTAAAAAACAAAAACAAAACATTTTTTTCATAGAAACTTCTTGATTAGAAGTTCACAAACTTGTTCTCTAAATTTATAGCTTCTTTTTTGATTTAGAAAATATCACATCAAGAATTTAACTAAATGTCACTAGATTTGGAAAACATTCTGCTATCTAGGAAAGCTTTCTCTTGAAGTAGAAAGGATCAGACCAAATGCTAGTGAGTATTTTAAAAAGTTACTGAAATAACGTGGTGTTTACAAAACAACTGTTGTTTTTCTTAAACAACTGTTGTTTTTCCTAAACAGCCAGTTACAAAAAGCTCCAAAATGATAAAAATCCAAACACACATCTCTTCCATGTTGCAAGTATCTATCACTAACTGAAATGCTGTGATCCTGCTAATATTGCTCACTTATTCAGTAGATTTGTTTTTCTTAAGTGGTGAGTGGTAAGTGAGCTATTAAAAATTAACTCTTAGCACAGAAACTGATTCCAAAACTATGGAGAAAAAGCACAAAGTAAAAATTAATTAAAAATAACCTTGAATATACATGTATTTCCCTTTGGACACCTGGGACAACTTAGTCTTAGAATCATCTAGGTTGGAAAAGATCTTCAAGATCGTCAAGTCCAATAATCAATCTGACCTACCAAGTCCCATCACTAAATCATGTCATTTGTCACATTTAATTTTGGAAACCTTCCTATAGCTAAACAAAAAATATTATTTAATTTCTTTCAACTTGGAATTACAGAATCGTATGATAAACTCTTTGTAGTTCCAACAAAAAGAATGTTTCAAATATGTGTATTCCAGAAATGACCGCCTTCCCCAAATATCTAATACTCATCAGGCTTCCTGATGTTAATGCTTATTTTAATTCTGAAATTACCGTGATTGCTTTAGCACTGAGAGCACTTGAAAATAATAAGCAGCTCTCTATGACACTCAGCAATGACTTCAAATACCTTCTTTTGTAAACAGTTCAAATCGAGTATGACAAAACAAGATTTAAGTAAATTGGCTCTTCACCTTTACTCTCAGTGCAACGGATATGTTGCAACTGGGAACTTAGAGCAAGCCCTGAGCTAAAAGGGAACGAAACAAGCAGCCAGTCACACCTTAAAAATTACAAGGTGAAAAATATTTATTTTTGTCTGAAATGGCTTATAGGAAGTAAATTTCCTTGTTTTCATGAGTAACTCATATATGAGTAGAACCCTCCTACTCTGTAGCAATTTTGTCTGTTCCACTTCTAATTTTGGTATTGTAAACATCCCTTTGTGACACCAGCAACCTAATCCTTCTCAATTATTTCTGTTATTTTTTTTTTCTGTAGCAAAGAAACTTTTAACTTCTGAGCAAACCTGCTTTTAGTTCAGATTCCACAAGCAAGCATTGAATCACACTGGACAGAACGCTAACCATCAATACACACTTAAGCAAGTAAGCAGAATAGTGGATAACCAGTTCTTTCAAATCTGAGACTGTTTTTCTAATTTTGTCCTGAAAAATTCAGAAAAATGTGAAGCAGCCACCCCTTACAATGACAAACCTTAATTTTGTTTCCCAAGTATAAAGTTATTAAAGCTCAAGCACTGAAATAAACTGAAAATTAAATACAAGTTAAATGATGTAAACATGCAGTCTGAAAATATGTAAACAACAACATTACAGTAGACTCATTCTTTGAAGACATCTCAGTTAATTTCCATGAAATATCAATGAAGGAAAAAGCCACTTAATACAATAATTAGTAGGATATATATTTTTGATATCTGGCTGTTCTTAAAAACACTTTCTTATGTATTAACTTTGACTACTGTTTGAGACTGGGTGTTGGGCAAATGGACCCATGACCCAGTCATCTGTAATAAGGAAAAATGTTTAAAAAATATTGAAAAGGGAAGCTAAACTAATTATCTTAAAGTTCTGTATTTCCTCAAACGTCCAGGGCATGCAGTCTTACATAAACACTTCCAGTGACTGCAGAAAACAAGCAGACAAACAAAAAAGCCGAAAGTAGGCCTCCTCCTGTCACCTTATGGATTTATTCATTTAGCTTCTTTGAAGTAAGAAGTCTGCTAAAAACAAAACAATACTCAGTGTCAGCACTCCAAAGGTGCTGGCAGAATGAGCTCCTCCTGACAGTAAAAGATAACCTTGCTGCTTTGTTGAATTCTGCTCAGGAAGAAAGAACACTTTCTCCTTGCCCTTGTAAGAAGGTAATATTAATGGTAACAGCAGGTAAATAAATAAATAAATAAATAAATAACATTATAGAAAAAAGTAAATGTCTAAACTGCTTCCAATTATAATTTGCAGGGCTACAAAGATAGTAGTTATTTTGAGCAATTAACATTTCATGGGAGATTTGATCTGTTTTTCTCCGGCTTGCACAGATCCTTCCCAAAATCCTGCCTGTACTCATAAATGCCAAGAAATTGTGCGATTGAAGTCTGCCTGTTTGCACAGCTCAGTTTCTGTGTTCCATGGAGAATTTCCAAGATCTCCTCCCTTTCTATGTTGGTAGAAAAATACAGATATTTTACTTTAGTGTTGGTATTATACATAGCACTTCTAGTGGGACAATATAATACACCTTTAGAGGTCTGTTTTCACCAATGGCCTAAAAGCTATAACTAGCTAAAACTAAGGTATTGCTCCATTGCAGCTTCCTTGCCACCAGCCTTCAAAGACATGGATGTCTTGTTTCAACTTCATTGGGACAAAAATTATTTCAGCTCTTACTATTAACTAAGAACAAATTCACTTACCAGTTGGTATCGCTGAGTATGGTCATAACCTCGTCCATAATGGCAGGATCCACTACATCGCTGTAGGTTATCAACATTTCATAAACCTGACTGGCTGTTGTTTTCCGTATCTACGTGGAAGAGGCAAGGGAAAAGCTTTAGTAAGTGTCTAGAGTCCTGCACAGAAGAGCCCAGTGGGCATTTCCATTCATATTTGTGCTGGCTGATGGAGAAAGGATGAGGGTCAGAGAAGAACCTTTTGAAAAATATTTCCTTTTCAGATTTGTCCCTCAAAAGGAATAAATGCAAGCAGTCCTTAACGCTTTCCTCATGGGAAGGTCTGCAAACATTCCCAGATAAAACTCCTGAACACCAAAGCCACAGAAAGCTCTTTAACGTAGTTGGCTGCCATAGCAGCCGTCAATCTGGGCTACTAGGTGAACACAGTGAACACAGACCCCCTCTCAAAAACTTCATCAAGTCAAAAATAAAATATTTCCAAGGCCTAAGATTGCTATCCCACATAAGATCTTTTCTTACACATACTCAGAAGTAGTAACTCATTTTTATGCCATTTCAATTACTCACATGAAAAAGGTAAATTTCTGATGAATTTTCCTGACAAAAAGGGCAAAACTAGTTCTTGAACCAGAACCACAACTGTGTTGCTACTCTCGGAAATGTTGCAAAACCAACAGTAATTTATCTGATCGGAGCCCTCAGGACCTAATGGTGAGCACAACTTCACAGTGCTGGGCTTTGCATAAAAGAAATAAACAAGGTAGGTATCTAAATTGCTTCTAATATAAAAGTAGGGATGGAAGGTGAAAAAACAGTATGCAGAATAGCCAGCCAGGCATTCTGCCAGCATCCAGTAGCCTGTTTAAGGTGGCAGCATTGCAGAGAGCAAACCCTTGAGAAATAAAACCTATTATATACATTAATATCTCTTTCAGGTGCATTAAAGCAGCATTGCTAAGTTGTTGTTGTTGTTTAACTTCTAATTATTTTAAATAGGATTGTTGATAATATACAATATCTTCCATACTTACTACAGGAAATGGATGGCAAAGGAGGAGAAACAATTGAAACAGAACTTTCTCTCTCATGTCTCCTTCAAATTGAATCAGGCCACAAAACCTAGAAAACATACAAAAATATAGACAAAAAAAAATCTTGAGTGATATCTCTTGATATTATCACTGCAGAAGTACATTTTGTGGATCAGAGTGAAGATGTGTATTAGAAAAAATGATGGGGAGAGAGGAGGAAGCTTTGCTGCTCCTGAGAAATCTCAGCTGATATTCTGTGTTGTGGGAAAGCAAACACTGAGGGTAAGTGTACTGAAATTCTTAAGGGTTACCGAGATGCCACACACTTATGCCAAATACAAATATGGTTTTAAAGCTATTGACAGCAGCACCAAAGTCTGTGCACTAAAAAAAAAACAACACATTCTGGATCAAGCTCTCCCATAGAAAACAAAAGCTGAAGGTAGGATCTTGTATGACGCAGGTAAGAGTGAAATAAAAATAGAAGGCATGGGTTACTTTTCATTTTAGGCTTTCCTGCACTCTCAGAATAGTGCCAAAAAAATAATTAAATCAATAAAGTCATTACTTGAAACAGTTATACCTCAATAATTCTGCCAATGAACATTTCATTCTGCTTTGCAATACTTTGACTTTTTTTTTCCTCCTCACCCAGTATTGTTTTTCCTGACTGAAACATTTTTGGTTTGATCTCTCTGCTATCCAAAATGAGTTAGGTTTTTTTTTTTTCTTTCTTTCCTAAAATAGATAATAATTTTGCTGGTGTTTTAAACTATTTCTAGTGTAACTGTTAAGGTTTACTCAATTACATATATTTTTTACTGTCAGTATGTGTGAGTCAAGCTCTGCAAGCAAAAAGCAAATGACTGAATGCATCTTTAAGAATGTCAATAACAGTTCAAAATTAGTTATTTGTCAACAACAGTTCAAAATTAATTTTTTTTCAGATCTTTCACGTTTTCACCTCAACCACACAGAAGATGCACATAAAACTCACACAACCTTATGTTACATGTATCTGCGTGCATTTTTCATTTATGTTTCACATCAAATAGACTTAGTATGTTCTGTAGTTAAATTTTCTTCACTCCTTACAAACAGACAAAAGATTACTTTCTTTGTTTATTTCATCAACTCACACTCCTATGCTGGAGCGAAGTTTCCGGATGTCTTTGGATCTTTTGATCTCTTCTTTACAAAGGTTAAATAGCTTCACTGGAAATGGATGGCTGGAAATGGGAAGGAAAAAAAAGGATATGAAATAGATTTAAGCAGAATTTTAAACACATTTGATGATTGTAAAGATGCCAAATTAACATTCAAAAGAGAGGAAAGATACTACCCAGAACTGTTTGTGAATACTTTTTCCAGAGCAGCACACCCTGCTTTAGGTGGACTTTCGGTAAAGACACGGGCTACTTTGGCTACCACTTGTGAACATTATTTTAATTTTTTATGGAAGGGAAGAAATTAGTATTAATTGTTGGTATTCCTACTACCTGTGTGCTGAGGAGTGAACTACCTTTATCCAAAGTGAGTCAGTTTCTGCATGGTAATCAGCTAGCCACAGCTTGCATTTACAGCAAAGTATGGTACAATCCGAAATACTATGCCAGGAATTAGAACATTCTATAACCAAATAAAAATTATTCAGTTTACGGAACATTGTAGTGCCTTGGTGGTTCCATAAGGCCTTCAATCAAACTTGGCACAAAAGGGGATAGACACTGTTCTTACATACTCTACCATCTCACAGCCTGGATTCCTTAGTGATGCCAGACAACATAATTAAACCCAGCGCTTACAGTTCTGTTAAGTGTACAAGTCATGAAGCCATCTTTAAATATATTGAGCAAATTCTTCTTTTTCTACAGTCTGGGAAATACCATTCTTACAGCTTTCCCAGATACTCATACAAACACAAGTATTGTTATGATATTTCAAGGATCTAGTAAAGAGGGAATGTTACTTTTATTTTAGAACAAATTATTTAATCTTTTACTCATTACACTCAAAGCTGAAGTGCCATAGATGAAGAAGAAACTATTTTATATTTGTCTAGTGCACACAATTACTTCTAGAATGCGTATTTTGGAAATTTCACTGTATTGTGTATGAAAAACAGAAAGCAGAAATCCTAACATTTATTTTCTGCTACTGTGATTGAAAACTGTGGATATAAATTACTGGAAAAAAACTGTCACGTACTCTGTTGAAAAATACAACATTTAAAATGAATTAAGATGGTTACAGGACAAAATGTTTTGTCAAGTTAATGCACCTTATTATATGTAGTTTTCCAGACAAGAGAGTTTTTGTTTTGTTTTTACTAGACTAAAAAAAAAAAAAAAAAAAAGGCATATCCTGGCAAATGCTGGTTTGTTGTTCCATTTTTTAACCAAGTCGTTAATCTATTAGTCTAAAGAATGCTGTCTCTACTGCTGTCTCAGTATCACTGAAAAAAAAAAAAAAAACACAACAAAACAAAACACACTAAACAAGTAAAGTTGCCACACTTTCAAAGTTGATGATGAGGTATCATAAGAGATTTTCAGAGCTGATCATGGCTTCCAGAAGCAGAGTCTCAGGAGGGCTGATTTAAAATATTCCCGTCAGATGCTGAAAGAGCAAATTCCTCGCCATCCACTGCCTGCAGCCATGTCAGCACTGTTTCCAGATTTTAGAGTATGAGAAGTGCAGAAAGCACGTGCATATGAGACACATATGCATATTCTCACGTGCACATGAGAAAGACATATACACGAATGAGACTGCATGTGTCTGAGGACGTGGTTTGCCCAGGTGGATGATGGAGAGAGTGTCCCCTTTCTGAAGGGAAGGTCTCTTTTTTTCTTACCTTGGTGACATTTCCCTTCCTTCCACTCCCCCATGATTACACAAAGACATTTTGTAGACAACTAATTACAATACCTGTAATACATGCCTGCCTTTCAGCACAGGACAACAGCGACACAGTGAATTAGGTGAGATTTTAAATTGGTTCAACAACACAGACATCACTGAGGAGAATAGCAACAAAGAGACCAATTGGAACAAGAGCATCTGGAATAAATTTGGTACACATAACCTTAAGTGCAGCATTTTGTGTTTAAAACAGATGCACTTTCCTTTCTGTCATTTGCCAATTTCACATTTGTAATAACTAAACCTAACCTACGTGTGATCTCAAATGACTCAAATAGCTTGGCCTCTTTAAAGGAAATTGAGAAAATTCCTTCTCCTGTGTGGGCACAGTGCCAGCAGAAACAGAGTCAGCATCTGGGGAAAAGGGATCAGTCTAAAGTCTTTACATTATGTAAATTGGGCACACGTGGTACTGCAAAAACATACGGTTTTTTTTTCCTCCTTGAGGTGAACTCAGTTTGAACAGTTCAGCTGACATCACCTGGGTGGCCATAAAACCAGAGGACAGCCACTGCCATGCTCTTTTATGCTACAGTTTATTAGGCAGTAATAGCGTAACTACTTTAAAAAAAAAATCCACAGAAGCATATAACATATCATTCATCTGAGATCAGCAGGGACATACCATCTTACAGTGCTTTGTAAGACCACCAGCAAGACACTGCATCCACAGTGCATGACCTCTGCTGCGGAATGCACAGATTATGGACAGGTAAGAAACGTCACTTGTATTTGTTCCGGAGAGCATCAGGTCCTGAATTATCATTCAAAGGCTATTCCGTTCACATTTACAGGGCAATGAGTACTATGACACTGATCTTACAGTACTTTCCAAGGAACCAGCAATATACCCAGGCTCTTGGCAGACTGAACTTCTGTCATGATCATTCACTGCTGAGGCCAGCAGAACGTCTCCTGCAGCTACCGGAGCCATAACCAGAAAATAACGCTTCAGTGCCAGTTCTGCCAGTGGCTTTAGTTCGCCCCCATTTACTCTCCCTACCCCTTGTCCTACTACCAGCAGGGAGCTGACAGTTACCACTGTGTTTTCAGAGTGGCCACTGGTGAGTTGATGATTGATGTTGCTGATTGGTGATGTTGATGACAGCTGTGGTTCACGTATGCTGCCCTGTGCCTGCAGTGGTCGCTGCAAGCAGCTAATGCTGCTCACACTACTATGAGCACAGCTTCCCAAATTTGCAGTGCACACTGAGATGAAATTATGAGTTTTCAGGTTGTGCAATCACAGAGAAAAAGTCTGGGAATGTTGAAATGTAGTATCACAAGAAAATATTATTTCAGCTGAAACATAGTTACAGAAGAAACTGCTTTTCAACTGAAAACCACTGCTCTGTCTGGGCAGGGAGGGCACACTGGGCAAGGAGGAGTAGCAGGTGAATGCCTGCAGTTTCACACACACAGTAGGGCTATATACACTTGCACTGCTGCCAAAAGAAATGGTTTCCCTCCCCCTCACCACTTTCCTAATTTTGGCACAATTCGTAAGCATGCAGCAGAACAGATCGAGGAACTACTGCAAGCTGAAATTTACTGGAGGAAGGGCATTTTTAACCTGGAGCAGCTCCCTAATGCCATTCATGATGCAGCAACACAAAACACTGCTGCTAGTTCCAGGGAGAGGAAAACTCCAAGGCTCGATGGGCAGGTTTATGCCAGGTAAGGATGAGTGGGAAGTAACAGCCTGAAAAATGGCAGCCAGAACTTTTCCTAGTACAGCCTCTAACTAAGCCAAACACAACAAAGGCAGCTTCTGAAAGCCTTTTGATTACCTGGGTGCTAGGTATTTACTCCACTTTGCTTCCCTGCTGGCAGGTTCAGCAGGGCCCTGACAGAGCAATGAGCCCAGCATGACAACTGCAGATTGCCTTAAACACAAGGACTTCAAACAGAGGAGCAACACCACGCACTCCGCCGCTGTACACAGACTGCTGAGAGAACAGCAACACTGCGAGCTTCACAAACACCAATATTCACCTACAGAACTATGTCAGAAACGTAACGCTGTGCATCGAAACGATCCTAACGATGTGCATCAGCTACAGCTTGAAGGGGCAGGAAACTAGACTGCAAGTTGCACCTCTGTGAGACAGGAGTGACACCATGTGGCCCTTTGCTCTAACAGGAGCACTGAGCTCCTAATTAACGTCAAACTAATTCAGCCAACAGCCGTTAATCCTGTTGCAATTAAGCCATGTAGGGTATTACTTGTTCTGGATTGCTAATGTTTTATTATATTAAAAAAAAAAAGTCCCAGTATACTGCACAGTATCTATTTTTAACCTCAAAATGCATTTGCAAATACTTCTTTTTATGAAGTGACAGCTAACTATGAAGCAGCTGGGTACAGGCATAGTGCTGGTGCCGGACATCCTACAACCTAAGTTCTCTTGCTAAACCTAGACTCAGTGTAGTGTGGGAAAACATGAGGGGGAGGAAAAAAATGGGAGCCAAACACCCCAAGGACTGCTAATGTTTCATTCCCAGCTTCTCAGAGAAGTTTTTCATTTGCTGCATGACAGGCAAGAAGTGTACTGCAGAACTGAAGCAGGGTGAAATTTGCTTACCAGCAGTCAGACTCCGAGAAACAACCACGCACTCAATCCCTCTTCCTATAGGCACACTTCATATGAAAGTATTTGAAACGGCATGTACACATGTCCTTTCATGCCACACAACAGTTTCAGTCTCATTTTGCATTGTATTTCTACATTTTTATGACGTGGTTCTTAGGAAAAGGGGGTAACCAGTCCCACTCAAGAAACCAGACCCAAGAGTCAACGCTTTTCCATATTCTTCTATGCAAAGAGAATTAGGTGTCAGCCAACAGTTCAGGCAGGCCTCAGAGCCAGGATCCATCCCTTAACCATAGCCAAACGCCATATGCCTAAGTAAGAAAATGCAGACGTTGCACTGAAGACAATTTTGGGCTCACCCAGCTAAATAACGTACCACAGAGCTGATCTGCACGCAGGCTCTTACAGCACAGCAAAACCCAGGCACGCTTGGCTCTCAGCAGAGCACACACAGAGCACGATTACACCCTCTCAACCACAAGGTAACCTAGATATTAGCAAAAACTGCCAGATGCAAGAACTAAATTCTCTTTCTTACTGTCTTACTGTCTCCAAATTTTCTAGAGTCGGCCTTCCAGAGCTTCAGTGTGATAATTAGTTCCTCCACTTCCTACCCTTCATTACAGTATTTCATTCCCTTTCCATTAGAATGATCCACTGGGCTGTAACAAATAATTTTTTACTTTTTTTTTTGTTGGTTTCATCATTAAACTGGAATCGAATTCATTTGGATCAACTTCAAAACCACCCCCTGCTCCCCATAATCCCCCTGGATTTTATTTCAGACCTTTTTAATAAAGCATTACAATGGCACCACAGGACTGAATTTGAGTCTCGCTTACACAGCAAATGGCTATGCAATAATCCTACCACACGCTTTCTGTTTAGTGACCCATGTGGGGGACAGACATTACCTGCGATTTACACCCATAACCTATCAACTTCCTCAGTGGGGAAGACTGGAGTTGACGTGTTCCAGATCACTGCCATGATTACCAAACCAAAAAGAAATGCTTGTTCTCTTTTTGATGAATTTTAAATTGCTATTGAAAAATGGACTGCTTTATTAAAAAGGGGATTAATTATCTAAATACACACTTGAAAACAAAAGTAGATTCAACTAAAACTTCTGGAACGAGAAAATCTTTTCAAATGTATCTGTTGTGAGTAATTCTTGAATCAACAGATTCCAAATCCAGTATACATGCTGGTAGGATACATTTTGTATAGTACTGCAAATATCTGTAGCTGTGCCAAAATGCTTATGAGAGCCTGTAGAATAGATTTTAATATTACTGAAATTAAAATCATTCTCTTCTGAAACATCTGCAAAAAAACATGATTTCACACTGGAGTACCTTATTCATATTTATCCATTCCTAATCTAAATAATTTCCAGAAGACAGAACTTGGTGTGGAAAAGCTGGGACATGCCTTTTTTATTATTCTTACGAGAATCTTAATTAACTTCTTTGGAGATATTCACATTAACAAAAGCAGTAAGATTTTGGAAGCAATAGCTTGTAGGCATGTTATTTTGCAGCACCATAACATGATATTGCCATTGCTAAAGGCTCACAGTACAATGAAGAATATACTCCAACAAGCACATATTTAGGAAGCTGGTAAAGGAAAGAAGCTAAATGGATCTGATGCTGGCCCAAGTCTGCCAGGTAAAACAGACAAATTGAATTTGATTAATTTACTGTTCATTAAACAGTGAACCAGTAACTAACTTCTACACTGATTTGAAAGTCACAGATTTTATCAAGACCTTTTCAAGGCTATCTGGTCCAAAACTTATCACAACTGTCATACTTCAGGAAAATGTAAGTTTTTTATCCATATATACAAACACTTAGACCTCCATGCACTCACATCTACAAACAGCATTCAGCAGCAGTCAGCGTAAGATTTAAGAGGCCTGTTGCACAGTGAAAAATAAACAAAAAAGACTTTCAGCAACTTACTTCCCTTGCATGGTAAATATATCGAAACAGCCGTTTGCCAGCATTTGGTCCAGCATTGTCAGGAGAGGTACAGACACCCTGATGAAAGAAAAACAATTTAACAATGTAAATAAACTTCTTGGCATACACATATACACTACTTTTAATTAGAAGCAAAGAAAGAAACTTCCTATCTACCTACATACGTTTAAATTAGAACTCTAATTTACACAGAAGAGGGTTGCTCAGTAACTTCTGTATGTTGGCTAAATCATCCTCCTTGGCTGAGAAGGGGCCGTTCTGTTGCAGCCAAAAGGAAAAAAAAAAAAAAACTAATTAACAACATGCTTGGTTTAAACTTGCAGGGTCCTGAAAACAAAATTAAAAGTAGAACATAATTTTTTGTCTAGTATCTAAACAACATAGTCCACAACATGTAACAGAAGTTACAAGACCTTCTCAGTGCAGGTAACTACCAAATGAACCAACACGCAATGTGTCAGGTGGAAAAAAAATCTATAGTCATGTTTTCCATTCCAACAGCTGAGAAAAGAAACAAAATAAAGTAAAATCTAAAGTTCTGTTAACAGTTGTGGGTTTTTCTTCTATGGAATATTTTCTGTTATACGTATTTGGTAGGTAAGGCTTAGAGAAATAAATTTCATTACGGAGAACGAGGTACCTTTAAGGAATAATCCTCACATGAGAATTGCACTTCAAGTATTCATGAAAAATCACTACTTAAGTAAAACACAGACAGGACTTACACTGAAAAGTGTGTAGCAATATACCATCCCCAATACCGCATCATATAAAAAATTGATGTTTATCACATTGTGCCCCAGATTACACTACAGTAAACACAAAATATTCTAGCATCAGTCCTTTGCTACAAACTTTACCAAAGGTATGCCATACCAAATAACTATATTCAAACAAGTTCACATGGTTCAGGCATGTTTCATTTAGGCACAGTGAAAAAAGATGTTCTATGCATACAATTTTTATTAAGAAAAGAAAAAATAAAATATTGGTAAGACAAGCGTCAAGAATGTCTTCCTCAAAGAACGATTAAAAACAAATCAATTAAAAACAAACTTTACCGGTCATTCCGCAGGTTGTCCTCAAAGACCTTGAGTAATGTTTCACAAAAACTCTCCATTTCACTGGAATCATTCTGGATTTTCTTCATGTACTCGAAAAGGCTCTGGGCAGAGTACCTGAGCTACAACAGAAGAAACCTCAAAAATGAAGGCTTAGGCAATAAACCTCGCTGCAATACACAAAAACATAGACTCCACAGAATTACTCTTATCCCTTACTACCTGAGGTGTACACCTGCACTACTGGAAGACTCTTCCAACAGCGGCTGAGTGTATAAATTCAGTATCAACATTTGACAGGAAGATGGCTATTTTACTTTCATTAATCCTTGCTCAAGGTGGGTTTTTAAAATCCTTTTTAAGGTCTGCCATTGTAGCAAAAAAGACCACATTAAAGATTCATTATTTTCTGTCTTTCAAAATAAAACATCCCTAAACCACTATGATTATCCTACTTTACTTTAAATAATAATGTTGTTATGGCTCTTAAAGAGCATACAAGAAGTTCAAGAGGTAATATTTATTAAACATGCTGATGTAATGCAGCGAGCTCTTGGGCACATGGTGTTTTCCACCAGGCCACACAAACCATCAGTAAACTCCAGTTAAAAATTAAAAACACCTCAGAAATAATGACTCCTGGTTTAACTTCACTATGCTAATCAGCTAGTTTAGAAAAACAGCAGGAGGAGGTTTCAGTGCTTATGTTTAAGGTTCAGCTGGAAGCTGTCCATTTAGGTCAGACCAGCTGTTAAATATCACGGGCTACAGCCTTCACTCAACGACTGCTCTGCTGTTGTGGGCCCAGCTTGCTTTCAAGCAACCACAGTGCACGCAGAGGCCAGACCAGCTCCTTCTCTTCCACCTGGCCGGGGAGCAGGCCCAGCCTGTAGGCCCCACAGCTCAGCCATGGCCATGCTACCAGGGAGCCCAGCCTGCAGGCCCAGAAGTCACCGATGAAGAGAGGTGGTACCCTCCTGTCACTGAAAACCTTTTTGGGTACCCCAAATGCCCCAGCAATCTAACAGCTCGGCCATACCTGTGGTATCAGGGAGCAAGCCCCGTCTGGAAGCCTCATAGCTTGGCCATGGCCCCAGCAGTGAACAGGACACCCTCAAGGGCTGCCACAGGCCGTACGAAGCCTCTACTAACACTGATTTTCCACTCCTGAGACAGTTAGGAATTTAGTTTCCAGACTTGTATTTTAATACATTGACCTCCCTTGAGGTTTATGGCTAAAAGGAGAGGTTTCAGGATTTTCGTTTGGTTATTGGGGGTTTTAAGGCACCCAAAAAGGTTTCCAGTGATAGGAGGGCACCACCTCTCTTCATCAATGACTTCTGGGCCTTCACTTTGGTATACAGCAATTGTTTTTTCTATCCTATTTATCCAACGTCCTCAAAGAAACTACCTCAAAGGAAGGTCGTACCAGCACAAACAAAAAGGGCAAGCAGATCTACACATAGGCTGTGCAAAACCAAGACACAGTAGCAGGATGATCAGAAAAACTGTAAGGAAGGTGATGTTTATTCATTAGCAGGAAAGTAAACTATATGAAAATACGGGTATATGGGTGTGGACATCAACTGGTTGCTCCACACACTTATATACAAACTTCAACACATCTAGCTAACATTTTATCACCAAGTTAAATTTGTATTTCCTCCTCAGATAAAGACTTTTTTTTTTCCCCCTGATAACCTCTCAGGACAGTATCTGAGCCATAATGTTAACTGCTCACATGTACTTGCCGAAAATAATATTTCCAAAATTTTTCCTCATTTACACAAGAACTCAGAATTCACGCTATATCAAATGTGTGACATCGACCTTACCCTGGGGTGGCCGCACGAGGACCAGGAAAGGAAATGAGGAGGTTAATGGGTTGCAATTCAGACAGCTTTGGATAAGAATGGAAGAGGAAGCCTGAGAATGACCTTGTAATGAAACATAGTAAAAACAGCATTTGTCAAAGCTTGCCTCTGCTGTCATTTAAGCCAATAGTAGGTACTTCACGAATAGGCAAATATCTGAAGGCAGATGGTGTTCAAAGAGACCATTCATTTGATGATAAAATTCATGCCCTATAGGTTTTGTCTCCTTAACCGGGGGAAAAGTATGATTGAGACACTTAAAAAGTGTAGCAGCAGCAAGGGGAAAAGGCAAATACAGCTCTCAATAGGCACACTGTGTATAAGTAAGGTGTCTAAACAAAGTTTCATGAAATCATTTCCTGCTCAACTTGTTGCAAAATTGAAATGCAATACTTTTGAAAATAGTCTTAAGGCAACAATTGGGATGGATTTGTCCAAAAGAAAATTAGTTTAGACACCTGGTGTGTAAAGAGAGCATCTGAATCTCAGCTGTCCTTCAGCTACACACCCCGTCCACACACAGGCTCTGATTCTTACTTAGCAGTCCTATCTTGGACAGAGCTGATAAAACAGCCAGCGGGACACGATGGGGAAGGAACAGGCTGCACTGAAGATGTTCTGTAGACTGACATACTCTCCTAATGGTCATCAGTCTTTCTTTTAACCACAGACTTCTCAAAGTCCCTGGTATCTTAACAGGTATCTGATACCATAATACAAATACACATCAACTCCAGAATGCAGAGAAAGAAAAAATGCATTTATCAAGAAGTCAAAAGCAAGGACACGAAGAGGAAGAACAGGAGCCCTGCTAGTGGGGGAATACTTGTCTGCTACTGACCTGGGAACTATCACTACCCCTCTGGAGTCTATGCTCTGCACGGGAGAAAGTGGACAGTTTTTTCCCATTACAAGGCCTACATCAGGAATGAGATTTTAACATTACATCGATCACTTTCTGGAGCGATCTCACCGAAATCAAAGAATTTTTCAGAAAAGACTGCAGATGCTCAGGGTTCCCTCTCGCTGCCACGGAAAACTCAGAGGAATTGATCTACTCCCCCCCTCATGCCTGGAGCTGGGGGCTGACACTGCGGGTCAAAAAGAATTTAGTGATCTGCACCTAACTCATCACAGATGGAAGTCAAGTGAATAACTACTGGAAGAGCTTGAACAAAATCAGCATTTTTACGTACAGATACCTACTAAATGTTCCAGTTTTCATTGAAGCATTGAAACAGAGGAAGACCTACTAAGGGTCAGAACATTCCTGTAACACGTGTGGAAGAAACTAAATTACACTCAATAAATTACGCTGGTTTTGGATCATTTCTAATCTTGACAAATTTACAGCACTGAAGTGGCAGTAGTCTATTCTCCCAATAACTTGAAAAAAAAACAACCCTGCATATCATTCAAATTTTAGCACAAATGAAACCATGTCTCCCTCATTCTCCTCGAAGCATTCCTTTTAATTCATCAACTCTTTGGAGAGCAGTAACTCTAAAGTTCGAGTCAGTGATATTTTAAGAAGAGCAGCAATATAATAATTCACACTTGTTTTTTCCATTTAATAAAAGAATGCCAGAAATAATTCTCAAGTGTATTTTGCTGAAGAACTGTTATTCAAGAAAACTGCATTTGGAACCTGTTCCTTTAAACCAAAGATGCAGTAATTTGCATATAATTAGTCACAGTAACCAGACATTTCAGAACTATTTGTTCTGATTTTTCACATTATCTACAAATGTCCCAACATTTTCTTTTATAACAACTAACTCATCTGTTCAAAGCCCAATATTTTGTCCAAGCCATGCACAAAGTTACAAATATAACAGGCAAGTAAGTCAGTTTTGAGGGGGAAAAAAAAAAAAAGGACAAAAAACCAAACATAATATGTATTATCTATTTGGCAAACAGAATATATTGACACCAGTATGAGACAGATGGGCTTTATTTTTTTTTCGGGTGATTTAACACACATTAATTCATTGGATACTTTTGGAACTGGCTACTATAGTTGTTACAGATTTTTGGTGTCTCCTGGTGAAATCCTTGTACTGGATTCCAGTACAAGGACAAAATGTGTAAAATTCAAAATAGATTTTTTTAAGGTTTTTAGGATTTTACATAAAAATTCTATAACATTTTTTAAAGTAATTTTCACTCCTTGGTGGGGGGTGGGGAAATCACAGTACGTTTTGTGCTTTAGCAAGATTTTATACGTAATGTAGTTAACAGTCATGAAATTATATCCTGACCCCTGAAACTATAGGGTCTGTGAAGCGCAGAAAGAACAGTATTGTTCAGTTCTGATCTTCGTATACTGAGAGGACTTTTTATGCAGCCATAAGAAATATGCACTATTGCAGGCCAGATATATAATTAGAAGATTCTTTTACACAGAGAAAGTGCCCTTTGAACCAAGGCAATGCTGCTGAATGCCAAATCCCAGAGGGAATGACATCTTCCCTTTTTTCAGATTACTTCGAATGCTCTAACTAGAGTTCTTTCAGCAACCACTCTGCCACCACAATGTTTTTGAGATACTCCATTATAGCCCATTTCAGCAAATCTCTCTAAAAAGCAAAATAAAGAACTGTACGTGCTAAATATACTGCTGAGCGATTTTAACTATGGAAGAAAAGCCACTGACCACTGAATTACAGTATAGTCTTTCTCCTGCTAAGACCCTGAGAAGATTTAAAAATAAACCAACATTTGAACTCACATTGTCTTGCAGTATACAACAAAGCCTAAATTTCTAACTTCTACGTCTATGTGTGTATTTGTGTACATATTTTTTCAGTGAGAAAAGGAAGAAAGAAATTATAAAACAAGCACATTACTGCAAAACACATACTTGAATAACCCTTTTCCTTCACTCAACATTTTAAAAGTTTGCTTCTTTCATATGGATTTAATAGGGCCAACTCTTAAAATTTTTCAATTTATGTTTTAAATGAGTCCCTGGATATACAGCAAAGATCACTACTGGCTTTGATGGAATAGTTTCAAACATAAGTCATTACAAAAGACATCAATTCTAAATTATATATCACATTTTAAATTCTAAATGTAATTCACCACAAACTGTTTAACCCCAAGTGTAAATACTATACAGTTCGAGCCTCTCTTACACTTCTATATGGCTTGAAAGAGACTTAGGTCACTTTCTTTCCAAAGTCAAACCCCTTGAGAATATTTTAACCAGAACAAGCCTTTAGTGTTAAAGAAAAATGCAGGGTCACAGAAAGTTAACATTTCAAAATCATATTTTGAAAACGCTACAGAAGGCTTTCCTTAAATATACTGGCAGATGGTAAGAGGTGAAGCAGCTACAAGTAACTGAACTGTTTACACTTTGCAAAACCAAGCACAACCAGAACTAGAAAGAAAGAAAGAGAAAGGGAGAGAGAGAGAGAGAGAGAGGAAGAAAGAAAGAAATTAAAATGTTGAATAAGAATTTTCCTTTGACCTTCGTTAGTAGTCAGAACGTCTGTCTGTTCCTCCACAACTTTCCTCTCCTTTTATACTTATAAGAATAACTTTGGTTTCGGTGGAGCCTCCTATAATTAACTGTTTGACTAAAAGCCGAATTTCATGTGCACATCTGCTATTAAAAAATCTGTTAAGAGTTACATTGTCTATCCCCTAATTACTGTCACAAACCAATAAACACATGTTTTCAAACTTTTAAAAGAGCCGTTGCTATGTAATTAGTTGCCAGTTTAGAAACATGAAAATTTTCAAAATTGGTTTAAATACATGAGACTTGCAGACACCAAGTCCTCAGCTACATGAAACCCAAAGGGATATGGAAATCTTTGGATTACAAGTGCAAAACCTATGGCATGAGGCAAAACCTATCATTTGGATGTATTCTTGAATATCATGTGGTAAGATTGAAAAGTGCAAGCCATGGGAGACAAAATGAATGATTACCTCCTTCCTTTTTTGAACAGCAGGAGCTGTTTTGTTCCCTCTCAACAAAATCTTTCCTAACACCTACCACTCTTCTTCCAGCATTCTTAATTACAGACAGCAATCTTATTTAGAAATACTCAAACGCTGTTGGGGTGCTGCCTCATGTTTTAGACCACTATCTTCTCTTACAGGGCCGCTGCAATTTAAAGATTTTACTGGCAGTCCAAAGTATTCTGATGCTGTTTTGTATTTCTCTGCAGTGTCCTGCTGAACTGTGTCCTTACACAAATATATTGCTTCTGTGTGTTACATCTTTGGCTACACCAAGTAGCAAAAATGTTAGAAGTCAAATATCATGAAACCAAGAATACAGAAACTACCACAAGCTGTAATGGAAGGACAGACAGATACACTAAATATTGAAGTCCTGAAGATTTTGGCAGCTTAACAGACTACCAGAAACAATGATAAGGTGCTGTCCATAGACAGAAGAATGAAATAGAGATTGCAAAGAGCGGAGTTCAGACAGACATTTCACGGAATCACAGAATTGTAGGGCTTGGAAGGGACCTCGAAAGATCATTGGGTCCAATCCCCCTGCCAAATCAGGTTCCCTAGAGCAGGTTGCCCAGGTAGGTGTCCAGACAAGCCTTGAATATCTCCAGAGGAGACTCCACTACCTCCCTGGGCAGCCTGTTCCAGTGCTCTGCCACCCTCACTTTGAAGAAGTTCTTTCTCATGTTTGAATGATAGTTTTTTGTAATGCAACTTTCGGTATCTCTTTGGCATTTTTTAAGAAAACGTATCAAAACAAAAATCAAGAAATTTCTAACCATACTGTAAACACATACTGACAATTACAAATTAAAATCAGGTATCCTTTAAAAGAAAAAAGAAGAATGAGATTTTTAACACAGGAATTTTATTAGAAATGCATTCTCCAAGCAAAGAGAAAAGTCACCCTGCTTTCTTACCGTTGTCTCCGTTAATCCACCAACAGACACTGAGAGACCCAAAAGCACATAGTATTGATATGTCGGTAAACCCAAAAGCTGGGTGATTCGAGGGAAAGCTTCTGATGAGGCGTTCCAGTTTAGAGTTTCTGTCTCTGACCTGAGGAAAGGAAAGAAAATTAAAATGTGTGTGCATTGTCTTTCATCTCCATATAGTCCTAAGATACCTCTCTCATCCTCAAGCAGCATCAGTGAAGAAAGGCTCTGAATTACCTAAAAAAACAAATTAATCATTACTCCAACATATGAGGAAAATACAAAACAATGCTTCACTTTTCTGGCTGTGGCTGAAATTATGTTCAGCTTCTTGTCCAGATTCAGATAAGGGATTTGAACCAGTTTCCTTTTCAAAAGCACTTTTCTCTACACCAAAAAACAACTAAATGTAATTCCATTACCCATTCTCTCCCACCAACAGCTAGTTGGCAAGTGATAGAAAGAAAGACTTAGCCCAGGAAAGGCTGACACAAACCCACTACAGATCAATCAGTAGCCTACAGACAGGCCACTTTTAGAATTGCAGGAGGCTGAGATTCTGCTGAAACAAACAGGATGGGGATACAGAGTTGGATATTGCTTGTCTCAATCAAGGGTGATAATCACCATTCACAAGCAAGTTGCTCTCACTGCTTCTCTCTTGCTTTAACTAGAAATTCTATCTCAGAAAACTACTGCAGAATTGTCATTCTGATCAATCAGTCTTCTCCAGTAGGGAAAAAAATCAGGAAGAGGGACTCCCAATAAATACAAGCTTTCACATTATGAAGAGAAAATGAGATTATGAACCGCACATTTCATAAACAGCAGGTTTATGAAAGCCCAACTACCAGCATGTCTGTTTTACCAATGGCCTCTCAACTACGAGGAAATTCTTTACTGTGAGGGTGGTCAAACACTGGAACAGGCTTCCTACAGAAATGGTTGATGCCCCATGCCCATCAGTGTTCAAGAGGCATTTGGATAATGCTCTTAGTAATATGCCCTAACTTTTTGTTAGCCCTGAAGTGCTCAGGCAGTTGGACACAATGATGTTTTGAAGGTCCCCACCAACTACTCCATTGTTCTATCTACTACAGATATCATCTCTACCATTCACCATGAAATTGGCCAATGGGTTCAGAAATTAAAGAAAGCATAAGCAGCATTACCATATAAGCCCTGTCTCCTTAGGAAATCATTATTTTAACAGGCACCCGTGCTGAAAGTTCTTGACTATTTTATACGTTTACGCATATTCACTGAACGCTTCAACAAAACTCTAAGGAACAGCACCAAATGTTCCTCAATAAAGTATATAACCATATTACGGATTTGGCACAAAATTTGGATCAGATTGCTTGTGTTAGGTAAACTTTGTGTATGCATCTTCTTATTTTCACTGTTTTAGGAAACCTTCGTCAATGTATTACCTTGGAAATATCCTCTCTAGCTCTTCTCGATGAGGTATATGTGGAACTGGAGGACGGTCAAAATGTAAAAGAGTAAGGAACACAGATCCTGCATGAGCTCGAAATTTATCAATTTTTTCAGCTGCTTGTTGGGCCAGCCAGCACATAATCTGTTTGCAACTACAAGAAAGAGAACAATTCATCACGTAATACAAGTGGAACATGTATTTCAATTTTAAATTGTTGCAATTATATCAAAAAATACTCTGATATGAAACTAGTCTGGTTTAACACTTTATAATGAATGCACACATTATTTAAGATATCAACACGGTGATAGAATGTCTAGAGCTTCGTCTTACATATATCAATCAAAAAATGCCATGACTAGTATTACAGGGTTTGATACCACATTTCATCTGAAAAGATATAATAGTGCTTTATGGATTGGATGAACTACTGTATTTCAAATGGAAATAGAGCAGGAATCTTGGGAAAAACACATTTTCAGTTGTAAAACTGCAGATATACCAGTGTACAAGGTCTATCCCAAAATCACATATATCCCAAATGAGGATTCAACTCTGGATAGTTACTACCAATACCCAATTTTGCTCACATTCATAGTTAAACTCCCAGCAACTATGTTCTTCAGGCCCTTTACAACTTCCAAAAGGACAACTAAGATAGTAAAAACAGCTAGAATCCTTCAGTTACAGCAAAATCCAGAACACATAGAACATGTGATCCTTTCTCTTTTGATCCAGCTGGCAGGAATACTCTTCTATGTTGTACATGAATAATCTCTGCAACAGAAGGAAGCCCTTGGACAATGGGCACTGGCTGAGTACCATATATCTACAGAATCCAGTATTTTCCTTCCAAGTGTCTCAACTAAAGAACTAATAGTCAGTCACTTGTTTTTAGTGGTGTTTTTTTATTTTTAAATTAGAAATTGAGTATATATCCAGCTAATCATTGGATATGCTCTATTCACAAACCAACACCTATTGAGAATTAATAAGAAAGTTTTGCTGTAGCTCAAGCTAAACTTAAAAATCAGTAAGTATTCTTTTATTTACTGTTAGAAAGACTAAGGAATACTCACAAAATTCAGAATCTGAAGCTCAGTGTAAATTTTGTTTTCCTGTATTTTCTTACTAATAGATCTATAAGGATGACATTCATGAAAACAAACTTATCTCCACATTTTTATCACATTCCAAATTAATGATGCAATCCTCTGGGTAAGCAGGTGAATTTGCTTTTTATTTAAGTGAACAATACTGGCAAGCTCCACAAAGGTTGCAAGTATGGCACAAATCTCACAGATGCACTGTATTTTAAAGGTGAGACTGCCACACGGTTTCTCTCATTCAGGTTAGCATCTCTGAAAAGCAGACACAATATTCTCAGCACCTGTACGGGTGTAAACTTGATGCACTTCTGTCATACTCAATAAAGGAGTAAGTATACAATATATAAGCAATGCTTTCTTGTATGGACTGGAATGTACTTGTACAAGATAAGACACAAAAACAGAACAGGTAGCATACATGTTGGCATTAATTAACTCCGCTTCATTCTGAACCAGCAAAAGCGTCACTTCCATTAAACTTGTCATAGCAGCTTTACGTACCCTGTTGAAACAGAAATACATTACAGTAGTTACATCAGAACTTATTTAAATAAACACAGCAGCAGTTAAGTTAAGCAGACACAGGCAAAAATTTAAACAGGTAGAAAACATTGAAAGCAGTGACCAACGAGAGCAGCAATCATATTTATGGGAGGAAGAGGAGTGCACACAACTGTAAGCACAACCAATCCCCATTCCATAAAGCAAAGCCCTCATTTGCACTGACAGTACAACAGCCATCCTACTTTTGCAGGCAAATCCCCTGCCTGACCATCTTGTTTTTCATTCCAACCAGATATCATCAGGTTTATTCTTTATTTTAAGAAGGTTAAAATTGATAACAATTAGTAATATTTAGTATGCAATCAGATGTTTTTAAAACAAAGTGCTTTGTCTGCT
This sequence comes from Anas acuta, assembly GCF_963932015.1. Classification (NCBI taxonomy): domain Eukaryota; kingdom Metazoa; phylum Chordata; class Aves; order Anseriformes; family Anatidae; genus Anas; species Anas acuta. The sequence goes on along the minus strand of NC_088996.1, from coordinate 6,449,409 downwards.
CCAAATAATCTTCTAAAAATGCTAATCCCCCATTTTCACATTGAGATATTCAAGCACTATTAGTGTCATATTCTTCTGATTTTTTAAGCTTAATGCTTCCACTGATAAGAAAAATAGTCATTCTGAATAGCTTAAATACATATGCTAAATAATAATTAGTTCTCTGAAAATGATCAGCTGAGGTAACATGAGGATGTACTTGAAGTGCATCTTCAAGACCAGGACCAATATGTTCATCCTTTCTCAGTAATAATTAAAGCATAAATATATTGAGGTTTATGAAAAGGTACACCTGTCTACTGTGAAATTACATACTCCTGTTTCAAATTTCCAAAGTAAATTGAAGAGTTGTCCATGTAATCTAAAACTGGGTGGGACATTTGTCATAACAACAAAAAAGGGTAAATTACATCATTTTTTCCTAGGTAGCTTAATATAAGTTTGGCAATCTTTCATCAAAGGATGTTTTTCTACCTTTTTCATATAATATCTGACTTTCAGATAGTCTTGTCTAACACCTGTAGACAGATTGGACAAGTCCCAGCAAACAATCTGTCAAAAGAAATGTAAAGTTTGCATATGGAAAGTAAAGTTGGTTAAACTTTCCCACGATTCCCTTAAAGAAAGATAAAAATTACACACCAAAGAAAAGGCCTCTCTGGAGAAATGGCAATTCTCCCCCTATCTTTCCATCTTAGTCAATGGTTTAAAAGAAACATAATGAGAAAACATTCATATCTGAGAGGCCACAGAAGTATTTAGCAGGCAATAGTTTGCTAGGAGAAAAGCTTCCCCTTCCCCCTTTTAATTTACATGTTTTGACTGTTGATTTTGGCTGGCATTGTCAAAGAAGCTTTAAAAGAATCCGGTGCTCAAAGCACATTTGAATTTTAATGGCTGTTGGGAATTTAATTTCCTCAGGATTTCTTTGAAAATTTCCACTTTGTAGAGTTGTGTTTTGTTTTGTTTTTAAATTAAGACAAAGACAAAAGGATTAACAATAGGCATGGGGAACTTATCTGAGAGCTGTTACATGTGGAAGTTAACTTGAATAACTAATTATACTTAACCATCGTCTTTCTTATCTACGTTAGTACCTCATCTAATTTTGAAAGCAGAAAGTTTTCCTAAGCTTTCTGTTTTTCCTCTTAGCTTTCTCTGACTCACCACACCCTATATGCTTGCTCTTACATTTTGTTTCAGCTACACTTGTGTCACTGTATCCTCTAAGTTAGAGGCTCACTCACCTCCTTCTTGCTTTTAGACAGCTGAGGAAGAAGGTGAGGGAATGCCAACATACTTCATCCCTTGCGCAAGCTGGAACGACCTGTTCTTGATCCTTACAGTTTGCATCTTTGTTTCCTCTTCTAAATTTGAGAAGTCAAACACACCCACTCTTCTCTGATTTCTTGTCCTGTTATTTCCCTTCTTCCCAAGATTTCTTTTGACTGTCCTTTTACATTGTGGACTCCATTCCCCACACAACCTTGCTGTCATACTACAATTCTAACAATCAGGAATGAAGGCTAAGGTGCAAGGTACATACAAATAACTAACTAAAAGTAAAAACATAAATAAATAAAAAGTAAATAAATAAAACTACAAGCACACATTAACTCCAGCTGATAAAAGTAACTTATTTTCCCTGAACAATTTTAAAAATCACATCTGTAAATAGTATTGTGAAGAACCTAAAGGTTGCTCCAGAACGGGCCTGGTTTGCTTGCAGCAGGGAGGAGGGAGCAAATGACTGAGAGGGCTGCGGCCACAGAAGGAAGTGTGCTGAGGAACAAGGCACCCTCCCTCCCCTGCCTGCAAGGTACAGCTCACTTCTTGCCCACTATAACCCTCCCAAGTCAGCAATTACCACCACAGTTTGCAACCACCTTCTATGAGATCTGCCAGCTTTGCAATAGCCACAACATAACTAGTTTGGAGCCTTTTCTTTCAGTAGCACTCTATCATTGCTCACCTGGGGAGTCTTAGCTGCAACTTTCAGTAGAGTAACCTCAAATATTTATATTTTTAAAATTAGATTAAATGGAAATTATGTTTCACGTTTGTGTACTACTGTTGAAAACACCCTTTGCAGAAGAGGATAGTAGCTGTAAAATTTTTCTAAAGCATTTCATACACTCTGCCAGGCCAGGATGGAAACTAAACACCAAAGCCCTTTAATGTGACTCAGCACTGTTAGACAACGACTTCTTCAATAAACTGGAAAATAAGGAAATCTTCTCAACCAACAAAGTAATTTCATACCACTATTTTTCACGTACTTCCTTTTCCTGCAAGGGATGCAATAAAAGCACACATGGACACTGGATCTGAAGAATCAACAGGTGGTTAATTTACAGTCCTGAATATGCACCCCTGTACCCTGAGGTGCCTCATTGAGTTGGCACACAGGTAAGTATTTTGGCAATAGCTTTAATCTGGCTAACTTAGGCTGCAGTCAAAATGTGGTGGTTGCATTTCAGTGTCCAAGGAGCCTGAGTTCACGGTAAAGTAGCATTACATGGCAGACTGTTCCACTGCATCTCCATAGCTGGCATTGCTCACGCAAACTGCACTGATGCTATTTGAGTTATGCTTTCCTGAGTTGCAGACATCTGACTCGAGTTTTGTAGACAGATTAGAAACCACCACTCGCATGCAAAGCTTGCTTGTGGTGTATTTAGCGTTTACTCAGATAAAGAAATGGAATAGTGGGGAAACAGACAGCATCTATCAAATGCATAGTACCATGCCATTACTATACGATAAAAAAGTGTACTACCCACACTTAAAGAGGACTGATACCATGTGTATAGAACTGTACCTAAAAGCAATACACATCTACATATTTTCAATTTAAAATCATGGTTTAAGACAATAAAATCAAGAAGGTTTTGTCAAAACCAACATTTTACTCAAAATCAACTTCCAACAAGTAACAGACAAGTAAAATTAATCGATCCCGTTTCCTTTATTAAGTTAATGACTTTTCTATACAAGGATTAAGTGTTGCTGTTCTGATCCTTCTACACAGCATCAGAAGTCTTGTATCTGAGATTAACAGACACTGGATTTATTCTTGAATTGGTTAATTTAGGAAGTTATATTAACAAGCACTGGTTTTAGGCTTGGCACATTTCTGCTCATAAATACATTCAGAAAAGTACCGTGACAAGAGAGCCTGTATGTTGCCCTTATACTCATTTGATCTCCAAGTTTTGTATTTCACAGGGTTTTCTTACCCCATAGCTACCTTGTGGAATTCTACAGGATGAAGTGTACAGGAAATCTTCACTATTGCTCCTTCAAAGATTGCAGGAACTTCTGATCAGTAAATGATGTTAAATACTGAATTACAGATTTTTTGGAAGTTAAACACAAACCCAGGGAAGGACACAAGCCTTAAGAGTGCCTTGGTTTCATCCGTTTAGAAATTGCCTTTTCAGATCAGTATTGCTGAAGGAATACAGAACACTCAGGTGAATGCTATCTTTTTAAAAATATATTATGGAAACTGTGAAGACTGAAGCACATCACAAAAACACAACTGCCACAATCTTATACCTCTTACTGTAAACTTCACAACAGTAGACACTTAGAAATCATAACAAAGTTATGATTTAATTATTTCTGAAACCGAAGAGCTGCATTCATTGAAACTTTAAACTTACAAATGAGTCAACACCACGACACTTTAAATTTATTTCTATTTTTTAAAATCTTGGTCACTAACCTTGAAAATTTGTCACTCACAAGTTATGCAACTGCTCCCTCTCCTGGCAAAAAAAAATCCCATGAACGTACAATAGAAGAGCTCAATAACTGAGCGCCAATATATTATTTTAAAGAAACTAGAAAATTTGTTTTAAATCACTGTTTTTTTCCAACTAAATACATTTCTATTATTCAAGAATATTATCCACAAAATAAGAGCAAGGCAAAACTTCAGTTTCATGTCTTATTCATTTCTGAAGCAAGGGTCAAAAAATTCTGGTCAGCCTTTCTTTTCACCTTCCGTATCTCTTACCCCAGTGTATTTCTACCTATACCCAATCCTTGACAAGGTTGGAGTGCTTATTTTTAACAGGTTTCCAAAAGACATATATATATTTTTTTTTAACTAGGCATCAAACACGACAGCTAAGTTGAAGTCCCCAATTGCAAGGCATCTTACCATCCTCCAACATCTCCTCGGCTGTCTGTGGTGTAGTCAGTCACACCATTAAGTAGCGTAGCATAAATCTGAGTAACATTGTCTTTGCAGACATATTCTTCCTGAGATCCTTCTCCCTTTACACCTACTGTTTGGCAAACCCTTCAAAAAGAGAAAATGAAGTGAAAAAATAAACACCACAACACTAGCAAGGGGAAAACATTAAGATCATAGCTTTGTCCTGTTGCTTAATAAACTTCCCTGGACAGACAGTATTCTAAGCACCTTTTTTGGTTGTTTGTAGCAAATATTACACAGTATGCAGAATATTTCTGAGTCTACAGCATTCTACTTGAGGATTTCTTATCAGTGTTCAGGTTTAAAAACAAAGAAAAATAATGCCAAAAACTCAACAGATAAGCAGACTGTTTGTGTGTCTGTAATACTATGAAAAGGAGCATGTTCACTGTGCCTGTCAGTTTCTACACTCTTATTACAATGAAATAAACAAGAGCAAAGGATTAATATTACATGCACTGAATTCGACATTACCAATTCTTTTAACCGAAGGCATGGGTAACATAGGAAAGAGATTTTTCTTCACTGTAACAGTTTAAAAATGTATATGCTATAAAACTATTAACATTAACTACAGTGTGGCATGTCAATACTAAAAATATGTCTTAAGATAAAAAGTACAACTTCTTTAAAAATATTCAATTTTTTTTATTGAGTGGAAAAAAATAGTATTCTTCCTTCTCCCTAAAGCTCACTAAATTGCTGCCAATGAAAAAGGTGAACTTTGCAATATATTCTAGTATTCGGCTAATTGACTTAAAATGAAAAAAACATCAGAGTCTGTACTCCATCATTAGATTTGTGGTAATCCTCTGAACCAAAGATATATTGAACAATGGAGAGGCACATAGTTCCCCACTAAAAATGAGTACGTCACAGTGTAACTGATCTCAAGAACTACGGTGTGAGCTTGCATCAGAAAGCAGAATGAAAAGTAGAAAACATCTAGAGAAATAATTAAAAGTAGATAAAAATAAAAATGACAAACATACTTCGCAATTGCTATTAGGGCATCTCTTCTGGATTGTGCAAAGCTCACATCTTCAGGGGAAATTATGGTAGCTTTTTTTAAACCTTCCAAAACCTGAAAAAAAAAAAGATACTTAAAACCATTATATTATTTATGATAAATGGCCTACACTTAGAGGTGGATTATATATGAGAGAATCAAGCACACAATATTATTTGGTTTCTCACCATGACTTGTCAATATGCCTCAGTTTTCCCTTCAGACAAGTGTTCCATTGCAAAGGGATAATTCAGCCTCTGATTTTACCATTAACACTACTGAAGCAGGACTAAACTTTAATTACTAGAATCTACGACAAGCTAAACTCATGGTTTTCTGGAGTTACTGTATATTACAATCCTCAAAACTCTTTAACAAAGACCTTTAATTATGATCATTATTATTTATTTGATTACGATCATAGGTTTCATTTGAAATACATTGTGCCCTCTTGTCATGAAAACGACCACATTCTCTCACCTGTTGGAGCCTGCCCTTTAGCAGAAATCTTGGAAGAGCCCCAAGAGCTAGTGAAAAGCCACAACGAATCATTTCCTCAGTATTTTGTAGTCCTGAAATGTACCGTGTCACCAGCTCATCTACAAAAAATACAATTGCAAAGTGAAAAGCGACTACCACATCATTATCATTAGATATTTTACTAACCAAAAAATAAAAAAAAACACAGAAGCTAGAAAATTTTATACTTCATTGAACTAAAATACAGAATATCTTAAATTTCCTACAGAAAAAAAATAATAATAAAAATTTAAGACATTCACTGTTTCATGAAGAAATTCTTATTTTTATTTCTCACTTTCTAAATATGAAGTCCAATATTTAGGCACACTATCCCTAGTCATTCAGAGAAAAACAAAATTCTCTATTTAAAAATTTTAATTTTTTAAATAAGCCTAACTATGAATTTCAGTGTAAAATCAGAGGAACAGGTTGTATTATGTTTATAGGTAATCGTTTTTCATGATCAGACAAACACTATTAGGAAATTTTTGTCTGGGATGGATTTGTCAAGGTCAGTTACTCAACTGTTCTCCCAAAAAAAGTCTTTCTTGAACTGAGGATTTAAAAACACACACACAGATCATACTAAGCAATGAGATAAATTCATGTTACTTTATATAGAGAAACAAAAGAAAAAAAAGTTGGACTTTTTACAGGAGAAGTCTCAAGAAGTGACCGCTTGGAAGCAGTAGATGCTATTCTCAGGGTCTTTGAATTGCTACGTGATGAAATAGGGACAATGGCTCTGCAAACACTAGCACAGAGGAAAGGAATGAAAATAAACCGAACTATGTATGGGAAAAGAATGCTCAACAAAGTGGTATGAAGATGATAATGAGGATGAAAAAAAAAATCTCTGTATTTCAACTGTAGTCTTCATCACTGACTTAACAGACAATATACTTCCTTTACATGATTTCGCAGCTACTATATTAAACTCTTCTGTGAAACACAAAGGAAAGCAAGACAGTTCAAGAAAAAAATCTAAGAACAACCAAGACTGCTGCAGAGGACACAATTCTGACGGAAAAAGGAGAAAGGTGGTCTTAATCGCTTTATTGAATACGTACTTTTTTATCCTCAAAAGGGAAAAAATAAAAAGAATCAGAAATCCCATGAAGATTACATAATTCTGCCATTGCTTACTGTCATCTAAGATTTAAATGATTGAGCAATATTTGCTAGAGGAAGAAAGATTAGTTACCATAAGAAACTACCCTTTAGTCATAACTCATGACTTTTTTTTTTTTAATCCCTACGCAATTGACAGGCCTTAACTAGTTCCTCACATCAGGAAACCAGTTCCCTGTCCAGAGGTTAGCAATACCTTCATATAAGCACATCTATTATTTAAAAACTTCCAAACCACTGGAGTGTAAGAGTCTTGAGGCCACAGGAAGACGCAATGCTTGCTTGGACTGCAAGATGATCTTAGACAGTAAGACTACTACTGTTGTCTCTTTAATTGATGTAACTTTAGGACTGATATTTTAGGAAAAATGACAGAAAATTAAGAGACGGTGAAAAATTAAAAATTTTCTTCCATCTACAAATCTGACTTCAATTATGTCCCTAGACTATCATGGCTATATGGCTAGTCTGATTCTTCCAGACGCACAGTAGATGAAAAGCTAACACAGAAAAAAATGAAGTTTAACAGGCATCCAACAGTATAGCATCAAAACAGATGTAACCATCTATTGCATGTTCTTCCTCTCTTCCTCTTGATTTTGAAATCCGTCTGCATTTTCTGCTCCACTTTTACAGAAGCTTGAAACTCCATACTTACGTAAAAATGTGTTACATTAACATTTCAACTTACTTTTAGCCTTCTTTGACGCAGCATTGTCTCCTCCTGCCCAAAGTGTTATGTTTTTTACAAACATTACTTTTTCATGATTTTTTTTAAAAAATCTCCTTCTGTACTACATTATACCTGTTTATGCTGCTAACAAAATAGATTTAAAAAAACAACAAGCAGGCACCAAACCTGCATAAAGGAAAGGTTTTTGTTTTTTTTTTTGTTGTTGTTGTTTTCTAAACAAGAACATAGAGATTTAACAACATATAAAGATTTAAAAATCAAGATAGGTTGCTTTCATATATCAGCCATAACTTCTTTAGGGCATGTATTGCACGTTACTCTGTATGTGATAGGTATCTAGCTCGTTCTTAGTACTACCATAATGGAAGTAAATAAAAAGGTATTCCGTTACCTGGCTTAGGCATGATACATGACTTAGGAATAGCAAAAATAAATAAATAAATAAATAAACCATTGTTTGGTAAAGTATATATAATTTCACTGTAATACTTAAAAACACAAGAACATAAGTGCTGTTATTCTTAAAACTAATATATATAATCCAGTGATCTGTCTCTAATGGGCACAATACAATTTGATACTTGAAAGAAAGCAAGGTGCATGAAAACCAGAATGAAAAACGTGTCAATTCATATGCCCATAAAAAGTTTAAGCCTACTCCTGTACTACTTAGCCAAATCCTAATCCCATCCTTCACATGCACAGTTAGAAGAACTGGGTGTCTTTGTGAGCCTTCTCTTCTTAGCTCTGCCCCAACGCAGGTGCAGCACCCGGCACTCGGCCTTGCTGAATGTCATTAGGTTCACATAGGCTCACTTCTCAAGCTTGTCCAGGTCCCTTGGGATGGCATCCCTTCCTTCTGTGTATCAACTGCACCACTCAGCTTGGTGTCAGTTGCAAACTTGCTGAGGGTGCACTTGACCCCATCCATTGTCTATGTTCTCTGTTTCACAGCAGGAAATAGAAAAGCACTCATGTTCACCTCCAGTCTAAAACAAGCAAAACCCTGAGGCATCTTGTAGACATTCAGTTGGTTTTATCATTCTTTCCTGAAGCATTTGAAGGTCCTTTAAAATTACCGATGCTCTCCCCACCCCCATTTCATCCAATACCTCCAAAGTGCAAGTTAGGTCCAGCCCAGTTTTTTCTACCTCTGCTGTAAATATGAATCATTATTACCCTGTAGAGCTGGATCAGCTTCTCCCTTTTCATTGATGTAATACTCATTACACAATGCAGCAAGTGCAGAGACTGCAGATTCCTGTAACAAAGGCAAAATTGTGAACTTAATGCATTTACTATATTAACATACTTTATGATAACTGTGCTTAGAGTTAAAAGGTTAAGAAGAAAGAGAGTAGATTAAAAAAAAAATTATTCCCTTCAGCTACTGCCATTTACTTTGCCATTTTACATATTAATAGCAATGATACTTATTAATATCCATATTCTTGGAATACAAGAAATCTTAAATGATATACACAGGAGTCCTCTACAGCTTCTTAATTCTGTTCTCAAAGACACCTCAGACTCATTCTCTATGTAAAATCAAGGACTTGAAAGAGAACAGCATTCATCTAAATAATATTTCAACTACCACAGACATTATACCAGCAAAATACAGAGAATTGTCTAATTACTGTAGGTCCCTCACTTTCTAAAGAGAACAGTTTTCACCTTAAAGGCATGAAGTTATATTACAAGAGTGTACTTTATGTTAGAAAAAAAGATGACTTTTCAATGTCTCACGCACTGCCTTTAAAATTGTTTATCTCTAAAATATATATATTGAAATAACTGAGAATTGACATTCACTGAACACACTTTGATTAATGTTAATTAATGTTAACCAAACACGTCAAAATTCTCTACAGTCTATAATGAATTTTCCTAAGCAAGATTTAGAAGTTCCAGTTATAAGACATACAATTCTTTGAACAAATTGCAAATACCAAAAGAATAGTCCAAGAATTCAAATTTAATCTTTTAATTTTTTTTCAGTGATTTGGATACATTCTAGTGTACTCTATCTTCTGAGGAAGCTTTTAAAAATGAGCTACCAAATACCTGCAGTGACGTTGTATCTTATTTTAAGAAATTAACAAAATGAACAAATCATGCTATATTCTAATAGTCTCTGTGACAGCTATAAAAGGGCAGATTAAAGTTATCTTTTTAATTTAGAAGAACCTTTAAGAGTGCTTACATAGTAAGCATACATATTATTACTCAGGAAAATTAAGGCAAATAACTGGAGTTGTTAAGACCACGTACATAAACAAGCATGAAATATATCCATCAATGGATTTAAAATTCAGAATTAGAGTAGCTCAAGAGCATATTAAAAGGATTTGTTCAATGGAAAATTTAGGCACACTGTCCCAAGTAACTTGTTGATTCACACAGATTTTCCCACTGTAACACTCCCTTGGTATATCAGGCCTGAGGGCACTATCCAGAGATGCTTTTTTCTTCTCACAAAAGTTCTCTGAAACCATTCAGAAGTACTACAATCAACATATCTTACACGTATTACAGACACGCATATTTCAGAAGATTTCTTTAATATTATAGACAGTGGCTAAAATAGACATTTGATCCATGGTATACATTTTGAGAAAGGAAGTCTAAGATTTAAAAACTTCATATTTATATAAAAATGGCATTGGACAGCCTAACAACCACATGAATTATAATTGTAGCAATATACAAGACAAACCAAAATTATACAAAATTATTCTATATAAAGCAGAAGAAAAATACCGTATCAATGTAATCATATGGCAGACAGCAAGCAGCTTCAAGCAACCATCAGTGACTCCTCACTGCCAGCCCATTATCAATGCCAGTGACTGTCAATTTGTTTAAACACGCACACAAGAACAACCTTTGTGGTAAATATTCAAGCATTAAACAAAAAGGCCCCTTTGAATTTTAGAGAAGGAAGAACTACTGTACCTTTATATGCTGTCGAGCGGTGCTTGAAACAAGAGGGAGACTTCTTAGACTGTCATTTATTAACCACTGCCAGCCGCCTGAAACAGTAAGGAATATACACAGTGTTATCTTCCTTCCTTTCTAAACTTCAACATTTTCTCTCCTATTCTGCAAAGACCAGCAATTATACATATTTACTTATTTCCTTGGTTTTCCAAAATAAACGAGGTTGTGACTCTTAGCCACTACAGCTACTCTGGTTTGTTTTACAAAGTACACAGTGCAAACATTGATTCTGGTCATACTGAAAACTTAATAGGAAAAAAAATTGCAAACAAATCTACTAATATTACCATTGGTTGCAGTATTTGTGTATCTTTTTGAAATTTTGATATTTGTTAGGCCACCCAACTTTGCTGATCCTCATTGCTCCTTTGAAAAACACAGTTCACTGATGTATTATAGCATGATGAATAACTACTGAGATAAGGAAAGGTTATTTAAAATACCACATACCAATTATTGGATCTCCTCTAAATGGCATTTTTGATAGTGACAACTTTTCAATTAAAGTGCAGACTGTAAGAAAATAAATTTGACAAACAGATAAATACAAAGAAAATGACAAGTTCCAGCTACTTTGAAGATACAGGCACATCGAGTTACATACGCAGTAATATTAAATTGAAGAAAATTTGCAAAGAAAAGTCCAAGATATGTGAAAGAAGAAACTGAAAAGAAATCATACTGGAGATTCTTACATACAAAATAGCTACCATGCAGCAATTGCTCTTTGACATGAGTACCATCATTCATGCAAAGGCAGTGCTTGCTGGTATGGATTCTTTCCCCTCAGCCATTTCAGGTACCCATTGGTCAGCCTTGTGTTCCTACACCAGTTTGTAAATGGCAATGGCTTACTAACTACAACACTACAAATTGGACAGTTTTAATACTACAACCACTAAAAACAAACAAACAAACAAAAAAGAAAAAAAGAAAAAAGACACACAAAGATCATTATAAAATGTGAACGTTTTTCCTACTTAGCAGCATTTTTAAACCTTCACAGAGCGAAGCAGTGATCTGTTTACTACACAGAGCTAGGAGCTACCTAACTGGATGGAGCTTTCTTTCCTTTGATATTCAGAATACGAGAAAATGATGTAATAACTAACATTGCTTTATTATTTCATATCTGTACACTTAAATGAGTTCTGAACTTATAAAAAACATTTACAGAATAGTATTTTTTTGTGTGCGTGTTTCAAACGCATTTGGGGGAATAAAGATTAACACAGAAAATATTGCAAACTGTTATGCAGCAGATCAACAGCAATGCTCAAATGAGAACTCAGTGCTCAGCACACTATCACTCACCTACTGGTGATCAGTTAAAATATAACACGCATCAGTATAGAATCTGACTGCTTTAGAGTTGGTGGAGAGGACAGAACAAGCTACTATATAATGCCACCTTCTTGTTTTGCTTTCCTCCCACAGCTTTATCTTTGAATCTTACTCCAGGCTCTGTACACTGTTCACCACCATCTTCATTTATAACCAACTTACTGGGCTCCAAACCTACTCTCCAATTCAGTCCTCACTATGGTAATGTCTCACAGACTCCTCATGCTCCGACTCCATTCAATATTGCATGTCAGCTTCTTTGTTCTGATATTTATTCACAGACAGATTAAGTACAATGTGACTAAACCCAAGTCTCTTAGGGTTCCTCTTCAGTTCTCTGTGCTTCTTTTATGCTCTATTGTGGTTAAGACCATCATCTTCATTAGACATGCATGCAATTTGTGGAACATTTTTAATTCTTCCCTTATTCCACCTACACGGCTGTATCATGCCAAAACACTGCCTTTTTTACTTCTCAAATACTGTGAAATATTCAGTTGTTTAAGAGCTAAAAGACATAATAAAAAAAAAAAACAGTAGGTGTAAATAACTATTCTTTCAGCCTGTGTTATCGTGTCAGGTCTGTAAACTTATTCAAAGATGCAAAGATCCCTTTGTCCCTTTGCCCCTCTACCCCTCCTATTCGACTGCCTTTCTGATTTGGTACTGAAGCTTCTTTACCCACTAACTTCGAAGATGTGAATTAAGTCATCCAAAGGCAGAATCTGCTATCCAGCGTTTCTTTTATTCAACCTATGAACAGGAAACTAAGTTTGACATCATTTTCTGGATACCCAGGCTACCTCTTTCCTGCAATGCCCTTACTTTTTACAGTGTTTCAGTACATAATGGTCATCGAAATCCACATGAACTCACCATCATTTATGTAACACAATCCTTTTCATGAACTGTTGTTTATATGGTCTTTATTCTTGACCTTTGCACACAGTCATATTATGATAATTGATTAGTTACATGATCACATCTGCCTTAGTGGAGAGATCACATCTCTTCTGGATAGGAACTGGAGTATCCGAGGGAAGGAAGCCAATTCGGCCCTGAAGAAAGTTAGTTCTGTGCAAAGAGTGTGTGACATAAAACCAAGAACTACCTTCAACTCATACACAAACACGGTAATTCACAAATGTGCTGGCAAACAACATTCTTGCATACCTGACTGTGCATTAGCTTTCAAACTTTGTATTTTTAACTACTGTGCATGCTCTGTTTATGCATTCAGTGCAATGTATATAAAACAAACTGAAAAAAAGTAAACAGAAGAATTCATTATTGCAAATTCTGCCTTCACACCCCAGCTGTGATACTTACCAGCTGGTCTCATCAGTTCTCCACCTAAACCCCTGCAAAGCAGAAACAGAGGCATCAGAGCATAACCCATCACAAGCAACCCAAGTGCACTGCCTAATGCGAAAATAAGACTCAACCATTTTAGAATGAAAGCAGCTCACAAAGTACCTTCATCTTTTGTACCTGACCAATGCTAAAATACTTCTTTTTAAATTAACTGTTTTCTTGACCTCAGCATGATTTATACAAAACCTTCCTGAATACTTAACTTTCTTCTTCCAAGGAATGCAGACCCAATCTTTCTAATATTAATGTGGATAATAAGAGACTGTCAGGTTCATTCTTTTCTTTTTACTCGCCTTAGAAGCATTAGAAACCTGCAGAACTTGCCACAGGATTTTTCAGTCCTACAGCTTCTGTGAGCTTCTGACTTGCACAACTGAAAGGCAATCACATGCAATGTTTTAACAAAACCTTTACCTCTGGAAACTTCACTTACCAGTTCCCATTTTCACAAACATTAACTGGTTCACTTTCCTTACAAAGTTTCTCAACCTTCTCTCTTCACCCTCCTCCTCTGTGCTAAAGACCTCTCAGAGCTGATTTTGCATTCTTCACCACAAGAAAGGTGGTACAAAAAAAATCCAACACATCAGAAAGGAGAAAGAAATAAGTGGCTTAAGATGTTTAAGACTTTCCTGGAAAGAATGTGTGTTACCTAAGAACGGCCTTACCAGCTCAGACCTGAGGCCTATCTAGTCCAGTCTCCTGTCTGAACATTAACCAGGCCACTGACGGCACCAGGTTAAAAGAAAGTTTAACACCATTAAGAGAAAGCAGAGAGGGAGAAGCATCTTGGAAATTGCAGGGCCTGTTTCCATTCTGCAGCCTTTCACGTCTCTGGGCAGAGACTTGTCTCCTTGCACCACTGAACAATGTCTGCTGGTTCCCCGGATATCCCCAAGGCACTGTGAGCATTGCTCGGAGTTGTTCTGCTCAGTGTCACTCTCTGTCGCAGCATTTTCCCATTTTCTGAACCTTTGACCCCTGCCCTTCCTTCGGATATTTCCTCCCTTGCCTCCTCATTCTTGTCTCCCTTCACTTCTGCTAGAACATTTCCTCCCTGAGGTGTGCCAAACCCTTAATCACCTGTTTGTACGGCCCTGCTCTGGCAGAAACTCCCAGCAAGGGGGAGGAACAACAAAGGCTTTTTGTTTATATTATTATTTTTTTTTTTATAGAACCCTTTTCTTCCCTCCAACCTCCCCACAATAAAATTAGTAGCTGTGCTCAGAAGGCAAACCTAGCAACCCTAACAACTATTATAACTTTGTTCTCCAATTTATCCTTTTATATGAGCTTCAAAAGCCTAAACATTTTAAACAAGTTTTTCCATTCCATACAAGTAGGTGCCTCCTGTTACATGCACTTGGCTTTCTGGCTGCTCAACATTTTCATTGTTTTTTCAGGTAATGCAGAGCTGCCAACTCCACAATATTCTCATTTGCCATGGATCAGCAGTTCCTTTAATTGAAAAACTTTGCTTTTGACAATCAATACATTATCACATCAATCAAAAATATTATTACACAAAAATATTATTACATCAATCACTACTTTGCTTTTGACAATCAATACATTAAGCTTTGTGCAATAATCTACAACTCAGTTTATCACCATTGAAAGAAAACACAGATTCCACATCCCCATGGCGACAGGTTCTTTGTATTATCTATCCCACCTTCCTGCCATGCTGTCTGCTCTCCAACTTCTAAAAAATTTATATTAGAAAACAAAGAAGTGATCTAATGAGGTGATACAGTGGCAAAAAAACAGAAGAATGATGTGGTACGGCTTGCTTCCTCTTCAGTGTTTCTTTTCCCTTATTTTGTACCTCACCCATTCCTTGCCTTTTGTCTGTTGTCTTGCTGTAAATGAGTATAAAATAATCATCTTGTAAGCTTGTTTGGTGTGCAACAGAGTCTGCTGATGCAAGGATTCAGATATGGACTTCTGTTCTAACTACAAAGCAAGAACTGAGTCATAAAGGCTGCTCTTCTCCACTTCTACAGGCTGCCAATAAGGAAGTCAGGCCACTCAAAGCTACTCTTATGCTAATAATTTGACAGCTATCCCTTCCTTTGGTATTACATCAGCTTAATTTAATTTCAGAGTTTAGAGCTTCACTGAGGGTTGTTGTCCCTGTGGAAGAACGAAGAACGATGACACAGCCTTGCACAGGAAGATTTCCACGTAACACAGAAACTATAATCAAATTATCTTCGAAGGCACTGTGATCCTGTGTGTTCTTCTCTGCAAAACTTTTCAAGTCATGTCCTGTCTACACAGCACAGTATGGCTGTCAACATATCTATTTTTGTTTCCTTTTCTACAACTCACATTTATTTTGCTTTTAGAACTGAGAATTCAGCCATAACCCTAGATCTTTCCCCAGTCAGTGTTTACTTTGTCAAACATGATGTGCATCTCTCTATTAACTTTATCTTGCTCTGTAGTATTTCACTAAATTAAAAAGATAGAGATCTACCTAATTCAGAGATTCTGAATTTTGCTGTACAGTCAAGTATTCTCTCTTTTTTTATTCCACAGGCACATCCACAAGTTACATCATATTCTTAGATGTACCTGTTTCATGGTTTAATTACTAATTCAACTTGTAAATTGACTGATGCGGTGCCCAGGTTCCATTAGCTCCTAAGCATTGCTTCCTATGTGCAGTTCCACAGCAATGCCTCTCCACTAGAAACATTTTGGAATTCATTACAATCAAGTCATGGAAAACAATCAAAATACAGAATCCCTTGTAGAGCCAATGGATTAAGATTGCTGAACTACGTATACCAGTATATATTGTAAAATTATGCAAGCCCGAATCAGAATCAACGGTGCTGTTTTCAATTCATATACAAATTCAAGGAACTGTTGTAGATTTTAATTTTATTTAAAACTTGATTTTCAGGATAAGTTCAGAATTCCTCTTCAAGATTATAAAAACAGCATTAATTGAAGGAGTTTGGAATGAATAACGTCCATGTTTTCATAAACATCTGAATCTGAAATTAAGATTACTGGAATATCAGAGGTGATTCAATTGCAAATAATTCCCAGAAAGCTAAGAACGCTTGCTGAAATATTTTCATCTCCATATGAATAGTAACTGATTATTTTCCATGGGAACAATTTGTCCCACACAGAATTCAGCTATCTTAAAGGCCCAGTTTATAAATTTACAGGCCTTTGAAAGTACAAAATATCTATATAACAAGGTACACAGAGGCAGCAAGTGATACCCTTAAGCACAGATAAATAAATAAAAATCCATGTGCGTAATAAAGCTGCTATTGTCATCCCCTACAGATGCAGAAATTAAACAATACAAACCTTAGAAACACCTATTTTTAGGTTACTGTAAGTTCATATGCTGGGCATACATTTTTTATAGTATTCTAACACTATAATACTGCATGTGAAATCCTGGCTCTATGGAATAAGAGTTTGCCCAGTGCCTTCAGTTAGAGGCAAAAGAATTTCACCTCACAGCTTTTTCAAGTACATGAAACTATACAGTACAAAGTGTTATTTTGGAAAAAAAAAAAAAAAAAAAAAAAAAAAAAAAAAGCTGAGCAGTGGATCATCCAGCAAATAGCAGTAAACATCTGTTAGTTCCTTTTTACACGACCTTCCTTCCCAATCTGAAATATTTCATTGCTCCATTCAAACCTTTAAAGCTGGCCTGAGTATAAAGCATAGCATCAGCAGCCACGTGTCAGTTAAAAACAAACAAAGAAAAAAGCAGTTGTAAGTAATCATTTTATTTTTTGCAACGGTATCTAGAGCACAAACTCCTAGAACCACCATGTTACTAGATGCAAAAAATAATTCAAACTTGAAATTATTTTTAAGATGAACTTTGTTGTAAGGCTGGAATTATTTGCTGGTTCAGTTTATATGCCTAAAAAGCTTTTTTACATAAATGACTGCCAAGAAACACATTGCCCTGAAACCATCAAGATTTGCTGCAAACGTAAGGGTCTTTGAAATAAGAAAAGTTTGTCTTTTGCCTAGTACTTGTCAACACCTACAGGCTACCTTCAACCGTTCTTTTGGAACGGTTGAAACTCTGAAGATGGCTGTCCACGAAAATCACTCCTCTGACATAGCTGACTGTAATACCTGCAGCCCATCTCTTCATATGTTAAAAGAATGAGATCAGAGCAAAACTCAGCATGCAGCACATTGCACCAACTGAATCATCCCGTGTGGGTGTTGCTACCAAACACTGTGCTTCCTGTCGTATTCTCTGATGGGAACCCTGAAGGCCCAGGAAAAGAACATTTGCTGAAATACAGAAGTGCCATGCAACCACCTGGAAGAAGTGCAGTCTGTGTCTGTAGCACTTCCATATCCATTCCTAAATTATCTCGTTACCCAACTCTGTGCATTAAGACCTGTATTACCAGACTCAGAACTGGCTACAAGAAAGGAAACAAAGTCCTGAACATTATTCAGGTGAATGCACAGTCAAGAATCCTATATCAGATGACACATTTTAAAGAATCTGAACAATAGTTAAAAAAAAAATAGAATTTTCTTGAGGATTTTTCAATGCTGAAAACTAGCACAAGGTCTTAGATGCATTACAGAAGTATACGCACTACAAAAAAGGTTCAATGCTGGCTTAATGGAAGTAGTGGTATACAAAATCAGGCTGACCATTAACTGTTCAAACTGGCAGACTGATTTCCTATCCCAAGTAAGACAGTTTTTGACAACACATGCCACATGTTTTTGTGTCAAGTTTTTATCTAGAAAAGTAATGCTTAAAGCAAATAAGATGAGCTTTTTTTAAAAAAAAAAATAAAAAATAACTCCATAATATAGCCCATAAAGCACAAAACTGACAAACACTCTGTTGAAGTGGTATGTTTTGCATGGCTTCACTCAACTTGCTATAATTAGTGACCATTTAATACAGAAAATCAGGCAATACTCAGCTGGAAGTGCATATGCAAATGCTTAAACCAACCAGCTCCTCAAGACAAACCAGTGCATCAAATGTGTCAGAAACAGAACTAATGAAAGGAAGTACATGCTGGATGTGCCTGGACTTGCTTTCTTCTTTTTCAGTATACTATGTTAGGTCCAGGGAAGCTCTTATACAGGAAGACAAAAAGACACTGATATTTTTCAAAGATGTTACTAAAGTAGAAGACAGGAGTTTCTACAATTAGCATAAACAAATTTGATTACTTCAAATGTTCTCAAAATTGAGAGGCTGTGCAGGGAAACTCAAAGCTTTGCCTGTGTCCTGTCTGAAGGATAATTCATGGACATGGTTCCAAAGCAGGTTAAAGACATTACCAGAGCTGCTAAACAAAGTAAGATGGATAGTTACATAAAGGTTTCCATTGCAGCACTGTGGCGTTAACTTTTTTTTGGCTTGAGTTACTTCGATATTCAGCGAAATCCTAAGAGTTAGGCAATTAAGGTCATCACGGCCCATTTTGCAGTTCAAAACGTGTAAATTACAACTTCCATAAAAATAACAGAACTTCTACAGTTTACTTCCTTTTCTTTCTCATAGGCCAAAGTAGGTTATGAAAACAGCTTGATCAACACAATAAAATCAATTTAGTACAGAAGAAGATAGCTGTTTTTTTGACAGAAGTGAAAGTGAAATATCTAACAATCAGTTGAGACATGTGACCAGACGTTTTTCATTTCAGGAGTTTAAAAACTAGAAACACAAATAAAACACATGGGTTTTCAACATTCCTTCAAGACATTATTACACTGAAAATTCCCGGTAGCAATTTCTCAAATGGAAATCTTTGGAATATTATGTGCAACAATTACTCATCACAAAACAAGTTTGGCTTGTTTCACTAAATGCTTGCCTAGCAATACTCAAATTGCTGTTTTGTTTTTATAACCTAGTTTACTTTTCTTGTCCAATTTTAAAACATTTTATGCATACCAATATTGTAAAATATGGATTACAGTAGACATCTCTGTCTCTGCCTAAGTATTAGAGTAAACAGCAATGAATCAATTTTGCTTGGAGTTGAATTAGAAGTCTTATCTAGGATGAAAACATTTCTGTAGGCATCTTATAAATACCATTAAGTGCAAGAAGTGCACATTATGACAAAAACAAATTACACCCAAGCTCCACCCTGACATTAAAGAATTTATGGGAGCCAAGACAGCCACCCACAAAGACACTAATATACAGTATCAGCATTAAAAGTATCCTCCAGTGCAAGCTAACCTTGGAATGGAAGTTTCACATCAGTACATACACCCCTCAAAAAGCAAACGTTAATATTTTTTTTCAGGAATATTGAGGATACAAAATCTTACATAAAATTATTTAAAGCATAAATTATAATTACACACACACAAAAAAAACCTACTTAAGATTCTACGGTTTCCAGATACATCATGTGCAAAGACGTGAACTAGATAACTGCCTAAAAGCCCACACCATTTGTCAGTTAAAGAAAAAAACTCATTCACATATACAATCATTATGGAATACAAGTCATTAATTATGTTTTGATTTCCTTAAATTTAGGAACAAACCCTGAAGTCACATACCAGTTTTAATTCACATTTACTTAACTGTTACTTAGGCAAGCTCCTTTTAGTTCCTGGAAGCTTCAATAAATAGCAAATGAAGAACAACTCAGTGAAAACTCATTTTCATTTTCTTTGGCTCAAGAATTAAAAAATTGTATTGAATCTTTTCTAATACTCATTATGCAGCATGGAGAAAGTACTTCTAGAATTTAGCTACAGGTCCTTTAAAAAAAAAAAAGACAGTAAATTTGTACTGAAAGGTTATTTCTGCAGAGCTATTTGAACCGCACAAGTACTTATAGGACAGGTGAATAACAGGAAAGAAATCCTTTACATACTGCTGAAGCCATGAATTAGTGAACATATTCCGTTCCTCGTTCTTTCCCTTCTTTAACCATCTCTGTCACAACATTACGACCAGTACTTACCACTTTCCCATTAGTCTAACATGCCTGCAAGTTGCACTCTCTAACACCACAACCATTTTAAAATGGCCTTGGTCTCCGTAATAGGTAGACAAAGCCAAAAGAATGCACGCGCTCACATTCTGATGAACTGTGCTAGCCTGGCAGTCTATGGTATGTATAACTAATTTGTACAAACCAAAAAAGCCCCTACATGCTACTTTTCTCATTATTTCTACTGATACTTTCCAGTACAGAAAATAAATTTGTTAGTCTATTTTCTTACCTGTACAACTGTCGACCGCAAAGCTGAGGAAAAAACACACCAGTATTAAGAAAGTTCTCTTGAAATAAGTGTTTTCATTTTTTGTCTTCACATGCAATGTCTATGCACTGTGTGCTACACAGCACTTGGAATTACTTTAAAATTAAAAATCAAAGTAAAAATATTTTTAAAGTACACAGTTTTATGATACTATTTCCAATGACACATCGAGAGTATATCCGACCGAAATTTACATTCAAAGGAAACCCATTTAACACATTCCTAAAGCACTAGGTTTCTTCATTTCAAATCCTAGCAGCTCCTGCACATACTCCGCAAGCTTGTTCTGCTTTTTAAAATACATTTGCTTTCCACATTTGGCCCTTTTAAAATAACCATATACTGTGTTGACTAAAAACTCAAGAGTATCTGTTAGCTACAGATTGAACAGAAAAAAAAAAAGTTCAATTGTAACTGCATTATCTCATTGTCAACATTACAGTATATCATCTTTAAAAATCAGAGATTATCAAATTTAGCTGTAGTAAAACCTGAAAGAATAGATTTCTTAAAAAGAACGAGCTTACATAAAAACTTTGCAGATTAATTATAAACAGACAAGAGCAGAAATTGGAAAATATCATAACAAATTAAGGCCACTGTAACAGAACAGATAGTGCTGATTAAGCTTACAGGCATTTCAACACAAGAAAGTTAAACAAGGACAAAGATGCCTTTTCAACTTGTAGCAGCAGCACAGACTTTAAAAAGCACCAACATACTTAAAGCCTAATGGGTAACTGGTGAAGCCTGACAGCTTTAGTCAGTCAGAACTGAGACTGAGGGACTACAGATACTGCAAAAAAGAGCAGGAGCCTGAATGCTGAAGAACTGTCTGTTCCACAAGGTGAAGAAATGGGAACCAGAATTAAAAACCAACAATATACATTATTTAAGATTAAAGGGACAAGTTCAGCAAATTATCTTTGTATAAGTGTTTTAAATTTTTATGAGCAGGACAAGACTTCATTTGTCCTATCATGAAGACATCCTAGATAAAGACAATGCATCAGCTGAAATCCAGAATGTGACTTTTGAAGTCCATAAACAGGTAAATTACAGATGCAAGGGTTTAGCACTGAAACTATGCTATAAAAACCAAACAAGCAAAACCAACCCCAAAAACAGAATATAAAGGACAGAGAACAAATAGACTGAGTAGATTTCTCCTGAGCATAGTCACATTAAGGGAACAGCCATACCATCTATCTGCAAGGCCGATCAGTATGTATAGAAAGGAAGGGAATAAAAAAACACAAAACACCAGGCAATATTTCAAAAGTGTAACTGATAGAGTAAGTGCCTTAGCTAAGAAGCTGGCAGGACAGAAAGGGACCAAATACAAAATTATTGTGAAGTAAGAGACATGGTCCACAACACTTACCAAAGAATCTCCTATAATGTGTCCAAATTCATATTTGGGAGATTATTTAATTTTGGCAAGTGGAAAAGAAGGGTGGAGAACAACAACTGTCCTAATTACAAATGTTTGTTTAAAAATAATACAACATACCACGTTACAAGATACATTTATACTTCCTACAAACCTCTTGATGGATTTGCTTCAGTCCCTCCAATGATTTTTCATTGAAATAATATGTTACAGATCTGTAAAGGTATACAAAATTTTTAAGAGATTTAAGAGATTAATTTCTTAATCATGCTACAAGTTACTCTTCTTCCATGACTTATTGTATTTTAAATAGAAAAACAATCATTTGACTCCCACACTATTCTCAACAGAAATATTCAGTATTTAATTTTAACGAGTTCAGTAAACATACCAGTAAATTCTTTCCTTACTACGTAGCAAACATAATTAAAAGATTTTTAAAAAGTCATTTATTAATAATACTACAATATACACAAATAGCTATTCTCATTTCAGTTGTACTCCACCACTTCTATATTTTTTCCATTAATATCAAGCATTTCCCACTACTAAAAATGCTCTACATCTTTTTTTGCTAACTTTTCAACTTTATTCACATGCACAAAATATGTTACTTGAAAAGGCAACTCTTAAGATTAACACAAACTCTTTTGTTAGACACTACTGAGAAATATTTCTCACCAAAGTCATAAAAAAAGTATACACTTCATACCTTTCATCTGAATTCCACTCAGTATATATAGCTCGTACAATGACATTGCATTTATTAAATGTCACCCTTCTAGATATATTTGTATGAATGCATTAGAATGTTTTCAGAAGTAAAATAAAAAAAGGTTAGTCACAGTAATTATCCAACTTTTGAAAAAGGACCCAGAAAGTCCATTATAATATATATATATATATATATATATATATATATATACATATCTGTGACTGTTGCAGAACTGTATTTATTTTCAGTAAAGTTTGTATTTTGGGGTCTTATCATCCACTGCCTTGATCTTAAACACCTGCTCATCCCTATTTAAGTCAAGCTAGTATAAAATTCTACCACTAATGTAGATTCTAAATTCTAGTTCTGCAATAATGACTTCCAAACATTTTTCATAAATGATTAATGTGAAAGAAAGTAAACTCATTTCTTTACAACACTAAGGCAAAGACACTGCCAAATAATTTTGTCAATTATTCTGGGTATATCTCTTAACTATAATTCGTGTGTGTGTGTATATACACATCCCTTCCATTCAACAGTGCTATTTAAATCAATCCAAATCAACAAGCTGCTTCTCTAATGCTGAAGATGAAAGACTGTTCCCTCACCAGGAAGCCAAAATACTTCTGGTGAAGGGCTGGTAGTGCAGGGATGGGTTAATCTGTACTGAAACACTATCTTTGAATTCTCCAAGTAAGGCAATAAACGATCTCACTTTCCAAGATGATTTTAGACTTAAACGTAACATCACCAAATAAAATGTGAAGGCTTGATAACCATACAAAAATTCAATGGAAGAGACGTTTAGTAAGATGGGATTTCCATAATTATACTGAGGAAGCTTTCACTATATCAGACATGAAAGGAAAATTTATAGTCAAGATAATCTAGCATTTATACCTATTATTCTCTTCGGCTAGTTTACACAGTGCATGGGTGATCTCAGCACAGGCAAGAATTGCCCCATGGCGTGTGTGCAGATCTGTGCCCACTGATAAAGGTAGCAGTCTTGGCAAAACTGAAAGAGATTAAATAATTATTTTTTTAAACAGAGCATACTGACAGATCGTAGTTCTAAATGTAAACATGTCAGCCTAGAAATAACATTGGAAAACCATTTCTGGAAAGTCAGGCCAATATATTCTCATCATTATGTGAGAAACAAGTTTTAAAAACACAAGTAAATTCTGACAACACATGCTAAACCACACCTAGAAATTTTGTGCATACAACCTAGCTTCCCTGTTTGGCATAAATAAAAAACATTGGCATTGGGTTGGCTGAGCGGTAGAGAAAACGAGGCTTGTAGCCACCTTCATGGAATTTTACTTCAACGTAAACTGCCACTTCCATGCCACTGT
This sequence comes from Anas acuta, assembly GCF_963932015.1. NCBI lineage: Eukaryota > Metazoa > Chordata > Aves > Anseriformes > Anatidae > Anas > Anas acuta. The sequence continues at coordinate 6,425,366 of NC_088996.1, read as the reverse complement.
CACCTTTCTGACCCTCCCTAGGGAGTCTAGGTAAGATCTGTAATCTGGGTTTCAGCTGCTGTCTTTCAGGCATAATAGAAAGCAGCTAGTACATCCTTGGCACCTTGAGTGGGCCGAGCAAAGGACTGTGAATTCATTCAAGAAACATTTGATTACACACACAACGATCAGAAAGAAATTCTTCTGAAGATGTCAGACTGGACAAGACAAAACAGATTCTATGCAGAACCTGTTATGAGTTACCTACCCACATTTGCCATGTATTCAGGAGCCCGTGGAGTAAGGTTATGCAGAGCCTTAGTTGCAAGTTCTCGAATAACACTGAAGATGTAAAAAAGCATTTTTGGAGTTTTCTTGTTAGCAATTTAGTAGAAGTAATGTGTTAAAAAAAAACAAGGTCAGGAAGGGCCTCCTGCCCACAATCAGAATAAAGACCCTAGCAACATTAACAGATGTGGTATTCTCTGTCCATCCTAACCTTCCCCCCTTAAAAAAAGCCAACAAAACAAAACAACGGGCCAAAGAGACAGCCTACAGCTACCTTTTAGCTATATGAATAGACCTTATTGCTGAAAGAGACAAAGAAAAACATAAGTGTGGATGGTAGAACCTGAGGGCTCGTTCTATACATTGGCAGGGACACTACAGTAAACTATTATTATTTCTCGTGATGCAAACTATTATCAGCACTGATATAATCTCATTTGTGTTATATGTACATGTTTTAATCTTCATGAACATTGAATATGACTAAGCTCTATCTCCATGCATGAAATCTACTTTAATTATGATAATTGTATAGTGCTGGTGTTTACCACTCACATATACTATATACCATATAAACGTGTTTTATTAATCTATTAACAGATTGAGGTCAAAATTCATAAGCACATTTTAAGTGACAATATGCTAGAAGGCATGGATGACGTCAGCTACTACTTGCCTATTCCCCTCAGTCAAACAGTGTTACAAACTCTGTTTTAAATAACACAAGCATCCCATGCAGAAAAGCCAATTCCTGGATGTTAATGTAATTAGACTTTATGAACTTACCTATCCCAGTGGTTAATCTTCATGTTAACTAAATGATCGATCATTGGTTGTGTATACTCAGGAAAACCAGCAATATACACACTGAAAAGAGAAAGATCTATATGATAGAGAATCAACAAGTGTGTGCATTTTAGTACAAGCTACTCCACAGATTAAAATCCTCTGGTTTTAAAGCAAGCAAAAAATTACTTAACCATGCCTTCTCCTTAATGAGACGCAGCTGAATGAAATAAACAATAGTAAATATTTTACAAGTACTGTCAAAAATTTAAATCACTTTTGCAAAAGTCTTTCAGATTCTCTTTAAAAACTGTGATACAAACAAAAAGCTTGACAACAATGAAAAGCAAAAAATAGTCAGTTCCCATTGCTACATTCTACAAAATGGGGAAGTACACACATATAGTAGTAATTTTAGATTGCAGAAATGTGTTAATGTAAAATACACACTGCACAATAAAATTATGTTATAGAAATGTGTTTTATGTTCCCAGAGACAATATTCCAAAAATGAATAATGGTTTTGATTTGATCCTTTTAAAAAATAAACATACAAAACGTCAATTATGACAAAAATATTAATGCTGCAAGGTCAAGACCTAAGATGCAAGGGAACACCGGAAGTAATTAGCTAGGCAGCCTGCATAATTACCTGACTTTACAGACAGATTTGCTTTCCAATCTTCAGAAGCATCAACTATTGAAAGCTAAGGTCAACAGAAGTCTAGTGAAATGTTTTTTAAGTGCATCTGATGTACATTAAATAATCTTGGAAAGCTAAACAACCAGTAGAATGTGTTTGTGTCAAAATGGCGTGCACGAAAGGACAAAATTAAGGACACATAGATTAACTTAACATCACCTTCTCGTATCTTTTGAGTGATTAACCTTGCAACCATAACAGCATTCCATTAATATACATGTGTGTAATTAGAAAAAAAATAAGTAAAAATTAAATGCTGTTGTATGTTAACACACTGATATTTACACAATTCATCAGAAGAATTAGAATCTTTAAATCCACAGTACAACCTCAGTCGTTTGAACACAACACACAAGTGCCACCTGCTACTGCTACGAGACCTGGAGGGGGATTACAGGCAGGCTGCCAGCTGGATTGATGGATTGTTGATGCCAGCAGAGAAATGGTAAAATTCATTGCTCTGTTGTTCCCTTCCCTGTTCTGGGAGAACACGCAAATTCCCTCTGACATAGCAGAAACTCTTCTCTTCATGACAGCTTTTTGGATCTTAGTTTTAGCACCAACCATTCTTTCAAGCCATTTTACTCTGAACTTAGTTGCACAGCTCAAAGTTGGATCTTTTGGACAGTGTTGGTAGTCCACTCCCACTTCCACTTTTAGTTGATAACTGCCTTTAGCTAGAACCTTCAAGTTTTGACCCCAACTGAGTATTTTATACAAATAGGCTTTTATACAATTATAGCCTTCCTGACAATGTTGTTCTTTATTTAGATTAACAAAGTTTCTTTCTGAACTCTACTTTTACACAGCCCAGAACTCCTGAAATCAGTCTCGTTACTCCCAAGTTCATATTAAAATAGGACATAGGCTTCCTCCACTTTCATCCTCAGAAATGGATTAACATATTTACGCTGAATCTTCCAAAGAACAGTCAGCAAAAAGTTTCCAAAGAACAGCAAGTATACAAACTTTGCATAAAATACCTGGACTTGGAAGGTTAAGCAACTACATACATACACATACGTAGTACATGTATCTAAAAACCTATATTCTTGTAGAGAAGCAGTATCGTAAATCATTTAATAACCAAAAAAATATTCAGCTGTAGAAACTGACACATACTTATTGAGCTTTTGCTGCTCAAAGTAGATTCACTAGCACAGACTTTCGAACCTGCACGGTTTCCTTTCATATAGCAGCAAACAGCGTACCAGGATTTTATTTATCTGGGTGGGAAAGAGAAAGCTAAAGATTCTAGATCTGCAATATGAACCTCAAGTAGCTTTTTCCAGCTACATAAACAATTACACCACCTTAAGGCATACCGATCAGAAAGGCTCATTCTTCCTACCACATCATAATGATACATGTTTTCTGTGCAGTCAAATATATGCTTATACACTTTGCTTTGATGTTACTCAGACAAAAATAAGGAAATAATTAAGTATCGACCCAAATAATTACATCCTGCTCGAAAAGCAAAGTGGTGAAGATTTTAACAAGTAATATAATGTATTAGATGACAAATAATTTACAAAGAAGAGTTTGATTAATAACACTGAACATGGTTTCAGGGAATCATGCTACTAACTGTATAAGATTATTTATAAATAATTTGCAAATTTATTCTTCCTGTTACACAACTTGAAGAAAGGCACAAGAAGTAAAGAAAAAAAACAACCTTCAAACATTTTCACTTAGGTAAGTAACACTCCAACAAAACCTCTAGAAATCACAATGAAAGAAGTAATAAATGAAACATTCAAGAGAAAAATTATCACAGCTCTCAAGAAGTATGAGAACATAATTAACTTTCAAACTAAAAACAGAGAATAAAAAACACGTGTGCCAATTTTGAGTATCTTCAATTTTTTTCCTAGTATAGAAAACCAGACTTCCAAAATTTCCATTGACGGTCTACCAATCCAGGGCAGCATTGAATACCAAGCGCCTACATTTCCCCATCTCAGCTCAGTAGGCGGGAGCTCAGGGGAAGAGTGTAGGAGGAGGGTGTGGACCACAGAGGAAAGACAGTAGGTAAAAGGTGAAGATATGCACAGACTGGAATGATTATGCACAAAAGGGACAATAGGGTGGTGGCCAAATTAGTGAAAAATACTCAAGAAGAGAGACAGGCACTCAGTGCAAATTATCTTTAAAAAAACGTTCCTTGGAAGTTATGAAGCTGGTAAAGAAGCATAAGCCTTTTTACTTTGCTATTTCTCTTTCCCAAGAATCTAATCTCTTCAAACCTTTCTAACCTGTTGGCTTCTCAGAGCACCATGCACCATAGGGCTATTTATCTTACGTATCTTAAAATGGTCTGAATCACCTCCTGTAAGTGCCTGTCTCTTTGCATTGACTACAGAGAGAGGCCAGACAACTAGGCTAGACCGTCTGTCTTCAACATACAACTGAAGTTAGAACCCAGCCCTCAGCCTTTTTCATCTTTTCATGAGGAAGTGTAATCTTTTGTTCATTTTAGTCATTCTGTGCGCACAACTTGCCTTTGAATTCCCCTTACTTCAGCTTTATTGTACTTTCAGATGGCTGACCAGCACAGAGCATGGCATTCCAAGAAAAGCCACTGATTTATAATAGCACCACACCAGTACTGGTATTTCCCATGACATTCTGTGCAGAATCCATAATGCAGTGATCAGTTTGTTTTTTCAGAATTGCTGCATACTGTGGTTAGAGTTTCACTGAGCATTCTATGAAAAATACAAGCACTCAAATTAAGGGTCTACAAATTCAACAACCCATATCTGAGTCTAACTGCCATCATAACAGCCTCTCCATTTGCTCCAGCTCTTCAGAAGTCCCTAATCTTATCTAAGCTCAACCAGCCTAGACAGTTTTGTGACACCCACAAATAACGTCTCTTGGCTGCTTCCTCCAGTTTCAGTGCATCTATAAAGTAACAGATCACGTAGACAAGTTGGAGGAACATCACAGTCTCATTTTCACCATGTTTTATATGTAATTAGCAGTTTGATATAGAAACAAGGAAAAACAAGTTTTCATGTATTAGAAAAACAACAATAAACATAATATTGTTTGTATTTATTATGTTTATTGTATTTTATTGTTTATGATTATTGTTTATGTTTACTGTAAGGTCAAACAATCAAACAAATACTTCATTAAATAAAAGAGGTCCCTTATGTTTAGGAAAGCATAAAAAAATAACTTACCTGATAGTCAGATAACAGTTAACTCTGTTACCAACAGCAAAATAATCAGCTGCAGTTAAAATGTCTATGCCATGTGGAAAAGTGCCCTACAAACATTGTAGATAAGAGGAAAAAAAAAACAGAAAATAATATTTTAAAATGTATTTTCTGAATAGACAATGTATTGAAAATAATCCCCTACTACTGTACAACCACTAAAAAAATACAATTTAATTTCTAATTTATAGTAAAATCACTTGCACTAAAGAGATAAAGGATATTATACAGAAGCAGCAAAATGTCTAGCTTCACTTGTGAGTCAATGATAAGCCAAGTAAACAGCAGCAGGTAATAAACTATGCAATAGCTATTTTAACACTTTCAAGTCATAGCCATGTATGTTATTTGTTGATTGCATTATGCATGCACAAAAAAAATCTCTAAAAAGTTTAAATAAATGTAAACGTGTTTTTTGGATTATGCAAAGGAATGAGCTTCTGTTGCAAGTTTTCTGAAATGTAAAATTAGGAATTGGGCACGAAAATATGCATCACATGTAGAATAAATGGGAGCTCATATACTTTTATGTTGCTACTTATACATATATTTTATGATTTATTTGTTAATGAACTAAAGAATTGTTTGTTTTTAAAAAGAGCACTGGCTCCTAGCAAAGTCTGCCACGTTAAATCCTTAAGAAGTATGATGCTTCTGACATCAATGCTCAAAAAATTACGGTTTCAGAAAATTAATTATAATCCTAAGTATGTAATCACCACCTAAGATTTGTCTTTTAAAACATCAATAATATAATAAAATGTCAGAAATTCAGAATTTTGATCGGCTATAACTGACTTAATATAGTACTACGCAGCCTGGCTGTGTTTTGGAATGGAGGAGGCAGCATAGCCACCACAAGCCATAATTAAGTATAAATGGAAAAGAGCCAACTGAAAGACACTATGCTTACTTACAGAAGGGACAATCATATGATATTTAAGCAATAAGGCTATGTGGAAGTACAGGTTCTGGATATGATATAGTTTTGTTTGTTTACAGTTCACTCAGCCCTTCCACATTAGGATACAGCCATGAAAAAATAGTAAAAAATATCTTTACATCTATGCCTGAATAATTAAAGAAGCACACAGCACAAGCAGAAGGAAGGTGTCAGCTGCTGCAGAAGTCTTTTGCTGGGTAGCATACTGCCAACTGTCCAAAAACCAAGGCCTGCAATCTGACTGAACCAAGAAGAGCAGACAGAATATGTACAGCTCATACAAGAGACTACTTGCAAGCCCTAATAACTCAAAGAAGAAACGAATGCACTCTCAAAAAGCCTCATGAAACACCAATTTGGAAAAAAAATGCACAAGAAATACCTAACCACTATTTGTAGCTAAACAAGGTGACATACTGTGAAATATGTAAGAAATGTAAAATGTGAAATGTAAAATATGTAAGAATATGTGATATTGTACATAAGGCAAAATCACAGCTAAACAATTTCAATTCTAGCTTGTACTTGGACCGTGCTCTTTATAACTGGACTGTAAGCATGCCAGTTTCATGCTGTCTCATCACAGGTCAGAGTGCCACAGTGCATGTGTCAGTGAGACAGGAAAATTCCTAAAACCAAGTTCAAGAGTACAGAGGTCATGGCTTTAGAGGTCATGACTTCCATTCCATCAAAATATTTGAAACTTACTTCTCCAATACAAAAGTTCATCTTATTAGAAGAATGGGTTTTTGCCATTATTTATGCTTTATATATATTCTGCAATTTTTTCAGTGTTTTCACTTACATGAAAAGTAATTTACAAGGCTTGTTCTTCTGAGGCCATAAAAGCAAGTTCTCAGATTTAGGTCACGTTGCATTGCAAAGGTGAAGCAGGCAGGAATAAGGAAATAAGCAAGGTCAATTTTTTTCTCCACGTATTTCATATCACCATTGTTACTTCAGATGGAGAGTACGTTTCAGTTCCTTCCAATTCAGAGAAAGGGTGACTCTTTCAACACCTTACATCCAGGTAAAGGACTTTAGAGGGTGTATCCACTGATTAAGTAATCATTTTCCTAGGCAGTAGGGAATAGTTCAGCAAATAAAAACTTCTGAACTTCTACAGGAACTAGCTGGGAGACCGATACTGCTCTTCATGCCATAACTTAATTATCTTACTACTGACTCCTCCTTAGCAGTCCAACATGGTTGCTGAAATTGTGTTTTCAATCAGCATCAAAAAACATGAATTGTGTCAAAGCAGTATTGTTAATTTCCGGTTGTAAACTACCTCTGACCAAGCAATAAAAAGCTCTACGGAACTTTTCCTACATGAAAGCATTTCTAAGCCTACAACACCCAAGAGCCATGTTTCTTCTGGAACTAAAGGCAGAGTAAGGTGTTTACTCCATTCAGTGCCTTATGAAGTGGAATCAGGATGAGTAGTTTTGTGATGACTAACCTCTTTGAGCAGTAACTATAGACCCAGGGAAGAATCAGGCTGGCTTCTACTTATCACAGACCTAGTTGGGTCAGGTCATCAAAAATACCTACCCTCTTCCTCCCGGTCTTCTCGCATCCTTTCTCTGCTATTAACCTCATTCTGTCTAGAAATTCACACACTACTTCAGGACACATTGCTTAATAACCATAGCTTTAAAGGAATAATATCCTGGCTCGTAACAGAGATCTTGAGGAATGATAGCTGGGAAAAGCTAAACATCGCATTTTAACAAAGATGCCTTAAAGAACGTCTTATTGAAATCAAAATTTGCTTGAACCATGCTCTTAACTCTACATGCCTTGCTTTGTCAGAAGAATACACTAGCTGAATTATTTTCCACCCTATAAGTTGTATTTTCAGCTTTATTAATTCCTGAGGAGAAATGAGGAAACTTCGAAATTGAAGCTCTTATCCTATTTGCTTCTCCAGCAAGGTTGCAAATCAAAGTTCTTTGAGCTTTTTAACAACGTAAATGTTGCTAAATTACATAGGAATCTACCACAATACTTTTTTTAAAAAACAGATTCCTTTAAAATTAATGGATTTCTCAGGAGCTTCTAGATGGTAGCATTACGATACAGCAAGCACAACCCAAATACTGGGTTTAAGAATCTTAAGCCTAGCTCATTGTCTTATCACCAAACCACAGCAAAGATTGTGCAGCACACTTCAGCTCTTCCACTTGTTTAAAACTGGAATGCCAGTGGGACTAAAGAATAACCCAAACTTGTGCTTTTCCTGCTTTAAGAGCATTGCAACTTGGAAGGTGTAGAATGGCTGCGAATTTTGCTTCTCCAAATGACTTACAATTACCAGATAGCCCATCTTCTTCCAAAACCAGAATACTAAAATAAAACTCACATCTCGGGAAACTGTTGCGCGAGAACCTGCTTACTGGTAGTGAAAATACATATTTTGTAACATTCTCCTACTCATCTTCTCTGAAGCCACAGCGTCTAATTTTGATTTGAGGTACTACACGTTTACACTCATCTCCAGAGCACACTCATGAATGAAGATTCAGGAAAGTTACCGTACCTGTCTCCCAACATTCTCCTGGAAGGCAGCCTGAAGAACAGAGAACAAACATACCAAAACGAGTCAGGTTTGCTTTTTGATAAACACCAGATGAATTCAAAACACACAACAATATAAATGACCCATGGCTTTTCTTTTTTAAATAAAGTAAGCTTTGTTAATAGAACAAGCCCACAGGGCTTTTTTGTTTCTGCGTCTCTGTGCTCTAGTGTTCTTAAAGCTGCATGTTGCATGACAGCAGTTTAAGAATGCAAGTTTATTAAACTAGTCACACCCAGAAGAGTGCTTTTGACTACTGACACAAGGCTTTGCACTAGAGTTGAAAGTCAATACTTGGAGACAACAGAAATTGAGACAGTTTGCTTTTGCCTGACTACTGCAACATCACTGGCTTATAGTAGGCCAAGTCTGATTTTTGTTCAGTGCAAACTTCAGACAAATATCAAGAACAAGTATTTGAAACATACAATTTGAAACTACATTGAAACAGTAAAGGTACAAAATCTGAAGGCAAAATTCATGTATGTTTCTCGTGTTTTCAATGAAAGAAACTAAAAATCTTCCAAACTGCAATGCGACCATAAAGTTAATCTCTCTACCTGTACTGTATATAGAATAAAATCTACTCCATACTCCTTACTAGGCCCTGAAATTTCTCTCAAAAAGTCTCCATTTATTTTTTCTCTAAAGAAATTATAATCATAAGTACAAATAAAAACTTCTCTAAATTTTAACTCTTTTCAGAGACTAGTTTCCATCATTATCTGGACACTTCTCTTTTGTAATGTCCCTCCATCAGTGAACACAAATCTCCAGGAAGGAATAGCATTTACCACCTGACAACTGATATTTAATATACAGGGGTACGTTGAAGTCCCAATCTCTACTGAAAATGTTACAAGAACTTCAACAGACAAGAGTTTCTGTATTTCCTACATAAATACGACGCATGTGGTAATCCACCTGCAAAAACAACAGGTTAAGCTCACCAAGGTATCGTATTCTACATATGGAGCAAGCACTCAGAACACAGGTGAAGCAAGGCCTAATGAAGCCAGTCTCCCACTGTACTTCTGAGGTTACGTCTGCTTAGGATAATGACTGCAGTTCCTGTAGACTTGCCCAGGCTAGCTCAGCTCCTTCTCGCAGTGCATCCATTGCAGGACAACCAACGCAGGCCAACTCAGCTGCTTATCCACCTTGCAGGCAGGTTTAGGAGCCCACCTTAGTTTGTGCGGTGTGGTGCCGTAGCCATGCTGCCAGCACTGCCCCCAAGGTAGCTGGTTTAGGATTACCTCAGGTAGAGACTATCCTCCGCAGCAACTGAAGCGTAGATACACCCTTGGGCAACATGTAAAGCAGCCTTCCAGAACAGGACCGCGAGCTGCAGCAATGCCCTAGACTTCATCATCATTGTACTTTCTTTTAAAAACATACTGCTCAAACGTGCATTACTGATACAAAATGTAAAAAGATTTTTTTTTCTGTTGTTAAGATCAGAAACTTTACTATCCAAAGAATGTAATTCTTGTCTCAAGTTTTCTTCTACTTGAAATATATCTGTAGGCCCAGGTCTAAAATATACTGTGGCAAAATCATTGTAAAAAGATCTGTAAGGGCCTATATATGACATAGAAGGAAAACAGCTACAGTTCATATACATTTCATTGAGTTTTTTACTTAATACAGGAATTTTAAAATTCCATTGCTAAATCACCATTTCATTTTCTAACTCATTTAGAAAGGTGATCATGAAGGTGGAGAAGATACAAGTCCAGCAGCATGGTAGAAATAGTTCACATCATCTGATTTATTTTAAACATCTAATTTAGATGTTGGCTTACACCTAATTGCATAGTTTATCTATTAAAAAAATACAACTCGCTTATGAAACCAGATAAATATTTATAAGGCAACGCTAATATCAATTTCAATTTAGTAGCCCTTGAAAAAAGTTTTCAGTTTGTTCCCACAAAAATTGAAGAAGTACTAAAACATTGTATAAGTCATGATTTTAAAAAGTATCAACCAACCATGTGTAAAGAAAACCCTCTCTTTAACATGTCAGAACAGAATACAGCCCTATCCAAGGTCTCTTATTCATGTGATCATTCTTTATAATGATTATTCATGAAAGAGTTGCAAGAGTCAGCTCAGAATGCGTTTAGAGCTTCAAAAGAACAGTCTTGTTTTATTCTCCCTAACCTCGGGGTTCAAAATATCTCTATATGCTATTGTGTTTTATTGGTGCTCCGCATTATAATACATCACATATTGTAATAGATGGAAAATCTAGTAAAACATGTTGTTTATTTAAACATGCATTTAACTGTAGTAATGATTGGGAATAATTAGGACTCCCAGGTATTTTTCTTCAAAATTGTAGTAATGCCTGGCAAACAAAGTATTTATTTGCCTGACTTTCTAAAATGAGTAAAGAGATTTTAATACTTGCATAACTATCCATCAAAACAATCCCAATCTCCCAAACTTTGTCCAGCTCTAAATTATAATGTACTAATGGGGAGAAAAAACAAAAACAAAAAAAACGAAACACTTATTGACTGAAGATAATCAAATTACAGAATGCTTGATATCCTGGCTTAAACTACAACAAGAAAGTGACAAAATGTCTGTAGTATGTTGTACTCACTTGAAATACAAACACAATCTTCATTAAGCTTATAGCATTTGTATATGGTTTAGCACCATATTTCATGGTCAAACTATCAGTTTATGTTTAAACACAGAATCCTAATGAAGACTACTGCAACTAAAAGTAAGCAGTACTCCTGCACTGGGAATCATGTTAGAAGTATCTTCTTTATACACATTACCCACTGACTCCTACAATTCCTATAGAGCAAATACAGTAATTTACTTTTTACCATCTACGCTGTTACACTGCTCTCTGCTGCTGTGGCCTCACCTTGAGTCTTGTGTGTAGTTTTGGGCATTACAGTAAAAGGACATAAAACTAATTAGAGAGCATTTAAAGGAGGGCTACAAAGATGGTGAAGGATATAGAGTGGACGATGTGTGAGGAGCGGCTGAGGTCCCTTGGTTTGTTGAGCCTGGAGCAGAGCAGGCCGAGGGGAGGCCTCATGGCGGCCTGCAGCTCCCTCACGAGGGGAGCTGGGGGGGGGGGGGGGGGGGGGGGGGGGGGTCAGGCGCTGAGCTCTGCTCTCTGGGGACAGTGCCAGGACCCGAGGGAACGGCATGGAGCTGGGACAGGGGAGGGTCGGGCTGGTGGTTAGAGAAAGGTTCTGCACCCAGAGGTGGTCGGGCACTGGGACAGGCTCCCTAGGGCAGTGGCCACAGCACCAAGCCTGACAGAATTCAAGTAGTGTTTGGACAACGCTCACAGATGTAGGGGTTGGTATCTGGGTGGTCCTGTGTGGAGCCAGGAGGAGGACTTGATGGTCCTTGTGGACCCCTTCCAACTCAGGTTATTCCGCGATTCTATTATTCTACATTCCTTTATAGTTTGCACGGTTCTTAGGGAAGGCAAAGCTACCTTTGTTTTTCTGTGAGGATTTTATTTGAATAAAGTAACTTAAATTAGCCAGGAATGGTAAATTCTACAGTTTCTATAATTTAGGAGTTGAAGCCTGGGGGGAAGTAGCACTACTGTTACTCTGCAGTTGTACATTATGCAAAGGATATACATGTATCAGTACTCAGTGACCTACAGCATCTTAGCTTCCATGCTTTGGTTTTAACCTATTTAGACAAGATGATGCCTGATATGATTACACAAGAACTGACTCATTTCCCTAGCAACTGTGCTGCTCCTTCATTCAACAACTTAAACTCTCAAGCAGGGGTGTGGCTAGAAAAAATAAGGATGCTGTCCAGGTATCCCTGATTTTTTATTTTTTTTTAGAAAGGAATTCATAGGGAAGTTTGTTTTTTAGGAATATGGACACTTGTGCCTTTGACCAGCATTGTTTGCCCCTGTGTTTGCTTCATAGGAGCAGCTACAAGTACAGTTACAAGGTTCTTTCTTTCAATTTGTGTTTTCTGTGTTTTTGTGTTTTTTTTTAAATCTGTTATACAGACAATTTTTCTTTTTACTTTTTTTCTTTAGAAAGCTAATGCAATACATACAACATTGACTTACAGCTTCAAAGATGAGATGTTACTTCTTTCAGTCTTTCAACTATAACCTATCTTCCAATAATCCCTTTCTCTTGAGAAGAATTATGCAATTTTTCAGTTTTCAACAGCACAAGTATTTTCTACACAGTGATCTCACTTTGGTTTCAGTCCTATTAACCAGATAATGGTATCTGCTTAAGAGGTGTATCACTTCCTTTAACAAAATTCTCTGTCCTACGAAAGAGTTCTGTAAAATAACTGAAAACATTTTGAAGGTTAGTTTGAAGGAGAAAGATTATTCTAGAATTTTGCAGCTTTATAGATGTAGCAACAGGGGATGAACAATTAGAGAAATATAACCTCATAAAACATACCACCTTGGTGACTTTCTTAAGATACAGAGTCTGTATATTACTAAACCTTTTGTCACACTACGACTAGAAAACACCAAGTAACTCTTTCTTAAATACTTTATGTTATCCAACATGACAAAAATACAGCAGACTGTATTGTAAATTGTGTCCATAAATCAAGATATGAAACTGTGGATTACATAATTTAGAATCTAAATTCACATCATAATTCGAAGGATTTAATAAAACACTTGTCTGCTCACTGCACACACATATATTGCTTATAACTGTAGTCTCAGATGAACATGCTACAAATTATGAAATTAAAAAACAAAACCGAAAAATAAACACAGGCTAGGATGTGGTAACTTACAGAAGCAGCTCTTCTGCAATTAACATCACGATCAAATACTGCAGCAATAACCAACGCACTGAGGAAATAAAATATTGATTATAACTACCAAAAATACAAGAAGAAACATGCAATATCATTTCATTATTTAGGATTCCAAGCAAAACATTCAAAATATTCTCTAACTAGCTTATTTTTTTTAAATATAATTCTAAAGTAAAATTTGTGTTGAAACAACCATGTACTTCCTTGTTTCTGTAGTTTGTGGACATTTCCATGGCATAAACAGACAACTGTCATCCTACTATAGCAAAACAGTTTAAGGAATATACAAATACATTTAACTACATAAGAAGGTTTTATATTTTAAATATAGCACGAGTACAAACTTGGACATATCTAACATCTCAAATGCGAGACAGTGCAACTTTAAATTAAAACTTGGAAATACAGTTTCTCAATAGCCAAATACACAGTAAGTCTTAGGTAAGGCTTAAGTAAAACTAAAAGTTAAGCAACGGAAGCTTTCAGCTATCTGTACAAGCATGATCACATGATTTAAGTAACAAAAAATCAGTAAACAGTATGTAAATTCTGTTTAAAAAGTGACACTTTAGGATAAATTCAAAAACTTCTTTGCAAAAGTTTATCTGTAGATATACAGGTATGATTATACAAAGATACTACTTTGTGAATGAAATCTGACAACCCTCCACAGTTCAATTCTTTTTACTGCAACAGAACCACATTTAAAAACCTGCAACAGAACACAACAGAGAGAATATATCCCAGGACATGAAGTCTACAGCTTTAGAAATCCACCTCCAGCATTCAATTAACTTCAGTGACAAATAAATATCACTTCAGGAGAATCACTTAAGCAGAAAATTATTCCTTTCAAACTCTGAAACTCTTCATTACATTATTTATTGACTCCAGGCAAAACAGGAAATAAATACTGGCTGAAAAGTAATTCCAATGTAGGTTTGCTTTAGCATAAAGATATTAATTACACTGATAATATCAAACTTCCCTGGGTAATGGCTATCAGTTTCCTTACTGGGCAGGAACTATGTTCTTAAAATTCACTGAAATGCATAAACTGAATTTACAGAGGCAGCAGTGATTACCTCCATTAAGGGAAACAAGAGACAGAAAGAAGGAATGAAATAGAAAATAAAACACAATAAATGCAACATTTTACTACAGAGGTGTAAAAATTGTTCTAAAGACAGTCAATCCTTTCTTATTGCTACTTGCATGAACAATTCCTTTCCCTGCCAGAAAGGCATCAAGCAATTACAAGACAAAAGGAGGTCATCCATGTGATAGCAACTTGAAGAGCAAACGTTTATGAGGCATTCCATTAGAAAGAAGCTTACATGGCTAATTGTAGAAAGAGTGCTGGGTCAAACATTATCTTCATACCTTAATCTGCTTCTCTGGCATACAGATAAACTTACAAATCTTTTTATAGGAACATTTCGGAAGGATTTCACTTTAATTATAGAACGCTCAAAACTAAGGAACTGCCTAGAAACGATCCAGGAAGGCAAAAAGAAGCAATTTTCTGCTGGACGTTTCCAATTATATGGACTATATGATAAAATATGATTTTGTCTGTTATGCAGAAGTTCAATATTGTTCTATTCTGAGTAAATAAAACCAAAAAACTCATCAAGCCAGGAATCATCTGCTCAACTCATCTGCTTGCACTCAGCAAGCAGAGTGCTGCCTGTACTATGTCAAAGGTAGCCTGATGTTAAGTGTTGCAGAGTATTTCAGAAGAGCTTTGCTGGGTCAGATTGAAATTCTTCCAGGTCATTGTTTTGTCTCCAGTGGTAGTGAAAAGGGACACTTCGGGCTGAGTGTAAGCACTTACATGTTAAATATTAATATGCTAATTTTAAAAGCTATGTAAGTCTTTCCAAATTTCAAACGTTAAAAGTTTGTCACTGGAGAATAAATACTGCTCCTTACACTTCGTATTTACACTTAAAATCTGGTTTATTAAATATGATGAAAAACAGTTTCAGATTGTTATATACAACATGAGTTTCTGACTGATGTTTCTGCTTATAATTAAACAGTACTTTTTATTTTTTCTTATTCTGTTACCTCAAGAAAAACTTGTATAGGTAAAACCAGCAAAACAACATACTGTCTATGCGATGCCACCTGAGCTATTCAGTGTGGCGACTGAATAACATGTTTAAGAAAAAAAACACACACACTCACACACACAAAAAAAAAAACAAAAACAGGAATTTTGTCATTACCACCCAGCCTGATTATATTCATAAATCATACTGTAGTCATTGTTTTATGTTAATCCTTTCAGTAAAAGTATTTTAAACTTATTGAACTACATGAATAATTTTTTCAAGTTAATTCATATTTTAAAATGCAGGCACAGTCTGCTGCAACACATGGATTAGCAAGGAAAGCAACATGCCTAAGATGAAACATGTTAAAGGTGTCTTCACCTGTCTGCTTTGTCGTGGGAGTTTATGTGATACTCCACCAGGATTTCCTAACATAAAGAAACTGTTTATGTCAAACAAAGTGGGATATTTTTTAAGCTAGTTGAAGAATCATGTCTTGACTTGTCTGAAATATACCACACCTGACTACTAACAGGTAGAGCAAAGAGTGGTTTTGCATCTCGCAGTCTCTATGAAACACCTTTTGTAGTTCCTTGAGGTATATTTAGCCTGTAAGCACCACAAGCTACTAAGGGTACAATAAGCACACAAGCAGATTTTAAAAAGCAAGCTGCAATTCTATCAGTCTACTGATCATTCTTGCTTTTTTCCTGCTCCCTTCCATTTACCCCATGTACTCACTTAACTGGCTTCAGGGAAAGTTAACAGGACTCAGAGCAGGTTACCAGCTCACTTCTTTAGCCCGACGCTGATTTCACTTCCTTCTCCCAACAAGCCAGAAATAATCAGAGAGCAGAGGCCAGCCAGGTGATGGGCATCAGCACACAGAAATATCAGGTTTCCCTCTGCTTATATGTACTGGGTGAACCACCAAAGTAAGTCTGAATTTCCTTTATCGCCTGTGACAGGTACACTATACTCACAAGCAGCTTATACTATTGCTAACCTCTGAGAGTTTACTGCTATTAATTCAAACATACCACCCTGAAGCTGTGGGAAGAGAAAAAATAAACTCTCAAGCCTCTTGCCAATTTGGCACAAAAACAGAATTCCCTTCCTGAACTCAAAAAAGGGAAAAGTCTGACTTGTAACATCACAGAAAACTCTCTTCCTTACTAATAGCATTAGGGGAGGGATGGCTTAACAATCATCACAAGTGAAATGGTTTTGAACAATCACAGCAAGTTAAAAAGAGGAGGAGAGACCAGCATCAGAGAGGAGTCTGCTGAGAGCTGCTGTTGCAAACAGCCTTCTCATACCTCTTTAGCTGTACCAGTACCCCAGTTGTGGCTACCTGGTGAACTGGATGATGAAAACAGACCTAGGCTCAACTATACATTTATTTATTTTTAATCAGAGAAGCTCCCCATTCACTTTATCACTTCTGGCTGTGTTTTCCTCAATTACAGGAGCAACAGAGATGAAGCATGCAAAAGTGGCTGCTTCAGCCAGCATTAGTAGGGGAAAAAGCCCTTCAGACCAGTCTCAGGTTTAATTTCTTCTGTTTAGATAGGCAAGGAGAAAATAGAAGAAAATGATAAACACAGTGACCAGTCCCATTTTTGCACTGCACACTTGCAGTCCCTTCTAACCCAACTACTTTCTGCTAGCCACTCAAACTCCCCACTGCTGAATCCAGAGTTACGCAGTCTTTTTAGCATGTTGTTGTTACACACATAAACGTCAGCATCTTCAGCGTGTTACTTCAATCCCAAAGTTTTGGAGTAAAACATTGGAAGTAAAATAAATACACATGTAGAAGAGAGCAATAAAGAAAACGCTCAGTTAAAAAGCCATATGATGCCCCTGCAGGAAATAAGTTTACACAAGTGCAAGATGCAGTAGGCGCAGAGTAGGCTCTCCTCTGAAGGCAACATTCACATACATGAAAGAAAAAGCTATTCTTAATATTTCATCATGGTACAAGATGTAGCTCAAAGCAATGCTTCAGATTTCCCCAATTCTGCAGGACAATCTTGCCCTGGGGCAAGCTACATCATTTATCCATAGCCACACCTTCCTTTTTTTTTCCCTCTTCAAAAACAACACACCACCGCAGGGAAGGCAAAGCTGCCTGTACTCCTACACTGTATGCACGTATTCAGATCCCTCTAAATAATGATCTATTTATTGATTACCTAACTAAACCATCAAATGATAAATAAAACTATATTCTGACCATGCAATAGTTTCATATAATTATGATAGGCAGCAACAACTTAATTTCTAATTGTATAATAGAGCAAAAGTACATTTTCCTCTTCAGTTTTTGTTTAGGTTTTAAACAAAACAGCTCTGCTTCTTAGTGTGCACCTGCCACTTTACAGACAATAATTTCCACACCCAAGGGGGCAGGAATCAAATTACCTACATTTCCAAGTTATTAAATTATATTTAACTTTCCTCATAGGTAAGCTTAAAAAGAGTGCATGCATGTGCAGACTGGGAGAGGAAAAAAATCTCAGTCAAGCAGTGCTTTTAGAAAGATATGCCTGAATAGCAACTTCAGTATGTGCAAGTATTTCAAAATGTAGTAAGCTGATCCTGCATTAAAAGTGAAGTTTCATCTACTTTGCCAAGAATCTTCTTTTTGTGGTCTTGAAGCTTGAATACATCATGCAAGGTTTTAGAAACCAGTTTAACTGGACTTCTAAAAAAATAAACAAATGTTAGTAAGCGTATCTTGTTGAAATATGGATAGGGAAAAATACCAACAGATACGTAAAAATTAAAATTCTCAGGCAAGTATTTCGAATAAGCATCCTCTGTCAATTTTTTTTCTTAATAAGAACGGTAAGAAGAGTGGTCACTGTTTAACCGTTTTACCCACTCAACACCATCTAGTTACCACCAGTTTTTCAGTGCACTTGCTCTACTACGATGCCCACCTTGTCTCTTGACTCTGAGCATTCTTACCAGGCAACCAGCTACTCACGCTCCAAGCTCAGCATTATCTCCAGCCAGTTCAACAGCACTGCTAAAGACTGTGAAGGATAAACCATTCACAATTTCTAGCACCATGACAACGCAAACAGTTCAGGATCTCAATCACTTATTACATCTTTTTAACGAGGTAGTAGCTTTCTTTCCAGGTAAATAATATATTATTTTTCTCTAAGAAACTAATAGTTTGTATTCTCATATAGGCAGATATTTTTGCTGTGTAATTCAGCTCACAAGGGATATCATGTACTTTGTTTCAAGATGCTGAGTTCTGCATTTTTTTTAAGGGTAGCAACAATTTGCTTGTGGCTAGAAGTATGACTCTTCTTTAAGTAAAACAGTGACACACCTAAGGCTAGATTTAAAAAAAAGAGCTGTATGTAATTATTGGCTTGCTGACACAATAGGTGAAACTGTGTGTCATACCCTATTTGAATATTTTTTTTCTACTGTTTCTCTTTGCAGTGGCAATTCTACCTTCAAGAGCTGATTGTGTTAAGAAAAGGTACAGCCAACATAACTACAAAGATTTTTAAGCAGAGCCTTACTATAGCACTAATACTGGCTAAAGTATTATGCAGCTTTGTTATAGAACTAAACATGTATAAATCACAACACTTTACGACTGAAAATAATAAATTTTCAGTTCCCCCCCAGCTGTCTACCCTCCATTTCATTCCACTCCACCAACTTAGTCGAGACAGGTGAAGTTGCAGCTGGCAAAGCCACAGTGGTAACTTGTATTACTTTTGGTAGAAGACACCAGTTATTTACACCTGATGTCTTCCAAAATATATAAAAAAAAAAAAAATTGTTTCCAGAACACACTGAAAGCTAAAAGACAGGAGCATCTTCAGAACCACAGAGCTCTTCATAATTGTGCAAAAGCTTTGTAACAGTAAAACAAAGTACCACAAATCATGTAAAATCAAAATAGTCAGCTTGCACCTACATATGGAGAATAACATTGATTTGTATTGTGGTAGGGTAAAAGAAGTAAAAGAAATATATTGCTCTAAGCATTATGAATGGAAGAAAAATCTGAAAAATGGAAGAACAGAACAGAATGCTGATAAACTGAATGTTTCTAAATTTGCACTTTGGCTTTAAAGCTTCTCTTGGAACAAGCTTGCCAGACCTTTAAACAAACCTTCAAGTTGTTCAACTAAGAGGATGGAAACAGAGGATTTACTTCCACAGGGCTGCTGACCAAATCTACAAAAAACACTAGCTTTGAACAAGACCTTACTATTGGATTGCCACACTCTTCCTGATGTTTTGCTTGCAGCCTGAATATAAATGTATTCCTGCTGGTTTAAAGATAGCAGTAACTAACTTTGCATAGCCCTTAACACCCTCTTAGAAGTATTTGGTAACATTCTACTCATCCTGTCACTATGTCTTCATTGCTACCATCGTTTGTGCTGGTTTGATTAAAAAAAGAGCCAGCTAGAATAAAAAAAAAGAAACACAACCTAAAATACAATCACTGTTTCACTGTGCAAACATATCTTTAGGTACTTTTATATTAATAATTTACAATAAAATCAACTGGAAGACTATTTAAACATGACCATTGAAAATAAAATATTTCCTTAATAACTTACTAGGGCAAGCATCACTCACTACTTCTATCATGCTTATAACTGAATCAGGCATTTCCTAAAGTCCCAATTCTCTTTCTGAAAATCATCCAGCAGCTGTAGATGGCCTCACATTCCAGAACAGCTTGGTGTTACAAGACTCCTCTCCTTGAGTCTCTAGACTGTTGTGGATGAAACATGACGAAAATAGCATGAAAATGCTTTACCAGAAACACAACGCTAAGAACCTTAGCATTTTTTCCACCTGTTTACTTTGTAGAAAAAATAGCATTAAAAAAGAAGGCAGAAAAACAGCATTCAGCCTCAAGAATGTGACAGCAGATTCTTAGACAGAAAGATTTTATCAAGGCCTCAAAAAATGCCATGAGCAAGTACCACACAGGTAGAAGACACTGCCCTGTGACCCTTCGTGAAAGGGTCAGTATAGGAAAGTGAGGATACAAGGATGAAAAACAGCAAAGACCAGAAAGGGGAGGACACACTAGGCTCAAGGAATAAAAATGGATATGTAGGGTCTACAGACTGTCCCAAGGAACTTTCAAAACTGGCTTAAAGAAGAAGGAACAAGACATTCGAGGTGCTTGAGTGGGTCCAGAGAAGGGCGACGAAGCTGGTGAGGGGCCTGGAGAACAAGTCCTACAAGGAGTGGCTGAGGGAGCTGGGCTTGTTCAGCCTGGAGAAAAGGAGGCTTAGGGGCGACCTTATTGCTCTCTACAGGTACCTTAAAGGAGGCTCTAGTGAGGTGGGGGTTGGCCTGTTCTCCCACGTGACTGGTGACAGGACGAGGGGGAATGGGCTTAGGTTGCTCCAGGGGAGCTTTAGGTTGGATCTTAGGAAGAACTTCTTTACCGAAAGGGTTGTTAGGCACTGGAACAGGCTGCCCAGGGAAGTGGTGGAGTCACCATCCCTGGAAGTCTTTAAAAGACGTTTAGATGTAGAGCTTAGGGATATGGTTTAGTGGAAGACTGTTAGTGTTAGGTCAGAGGTTGGACTCGATGATCTTGAGGTCTCTTCCAACCTAGAAATTCTGTGATTCTGTGATTTTCTTTGGGCATCTGCTGAGCTAAGTAAGCAGTGCTGCATTTCCAAACAAGGCTGTTTGGGTGTGATTGGAATAGTTCTGCCAGCAGTCTGGAAGCAAGGCAGCACTAGAACTAGGATTAGGTTTCTGGGACCTATAAATATATAGTTCCTATATATATTTGAAAGTAATACTAAATGACTACTGATTAAAAATCTGCCAGTGGAGACAAAGATGCCTGAGTTGCTGATATGAGAGCACACTAGAAGTCTGCCAAGAAACTGAGAAGCTACCTGTGTTTACAGTGCAAATCACCCATTAAAGACACCTTGAAATGTCAGCAAATATGCTGCCAACAAAAAGACTACCTACTGAAGAGAGAATCCCACAAGACAAGCAAAAAGAGGAGGAAAAGCAAGAGAAGAAAGAAGGAAAAAAGGAAAAGGTAAAACCAGTTTCTAGCTGCAGAAATATCCTTAGTGTTGGGGGAACCAGCACCAAGTTCTAGTCCACCATTACAGTATGACAGATGTTGACTGAGGTACTTTCTGAAAGTCTGACTTCTAAGAGTCTTGAAACAGAAAGAACAGGCTGAAAAAGAAGTACTTGCATATTTCCCCTTTCAACTAAAAGTAGTTTTGTCAAAGTAGTCATTCTAGACTGTGGTACTCTATGAAAACAAAATATAACAAAAGAGAAAATAGTTCTGTCATGTATTTGCTAAATTTAGCTAGAACCTGCTAAGAGCTATAATAAAAATGCTTTTTCAGAAGTGATATATTACTAAAAATTCAAAATCACCACATAGAGTTCAAGTTGTTACCACTTTTATAAACTGGAATTGATTTAATTTTAAAAGTATTCTTTACTCAAAATAAACTTCGATCTTCAACATTTCAGAAGGAAAACTACAACCCATACAGAAGCATCTGGAAGTTCTGAAATGGGTTTTTAGGAGATCTGAAGTCTAGTTTATTCCTTTAGACCTAGATCAGCTCAACTTGCAAGTCAATATGACATGCTATGTTCTTTGCACCGTACAATCTGATAAAGTACCATAACTCCTGGATCATTAGAAACAAGTGTGCATCTGAAAAAGTAAGAAGTAACTTCTGTAAGTTTTCTCTTCTCCTTTTCTCTTCTACTTTGACCCCATAAAGCAGCTCTGAAACTTCAGAGAGAGAGAGTGTGTGTGTCAAATATCTAATTTTAAATGTCTTAAAGAAAGGGCATTACTCTCCCACATCATTAACTTTTAGAGGATACAGCATGAGACTACTAAATTAATTTCTAGTTCCTCCTTAGTTTTGAACAGATTTTTAAAATTAACTGTACTTGGCTCAGTTTCTTATCGCAGCAGCTTACCTTGAAATCTGGTTAATAAATGGAATAAGTTCTGAGGGATCATAAGCACGAGCAAAGGCCCAGCACACATAGCACGCTGCATCTCTCACGTTGGAACCCACGCTGCATGATCCCCTCTTCTCATCATATGTCAGAGCTTTCAAAATGACAGGAACCACTGTGAAATGGAAAAGGGAACAAAAGCAACAATTAGGACCGTACATTGAACCAGACGAAAGGTATGAGAGTGATCATTAAAGAAAAGACACAGGGTGAGCTGTGTGTGTTCTGAAAGAAAAAAAAAAGAAAGAAAAAAAGCATGGCTCTTAGTATCTGCTAAATTGACTAGAAAGAAAAATTTTAATTTTAATACACCATTTTGTTTCTTTGCCAGTAGCCATTTACTTTTTATTCCAATCCCATATAGTTCAATGAGGATTAAAGCAACAGGGTTCCATATGAAATTACACCTTAATTCTACAGCATGTTATTCAAAAAAGTCTCCCAATTCCACCAGAGAGTTACTATCATGATAAAAACTTGACGTTCTGTAGTCCCAATATGCTGCTAAAGATAAAAATGCAATACAAATATGAGCAGGTTTATTTCTGTTTTTCCTCCCAAGTAAAGGGAGAATTGAGTAGTAGACTCTAGAAAATGCTAGAAATCTAGAATTGCCTCACAGAGAATGCTTTTTAGCAACAGCCTTGTGCTTGGGAATTTCCCTTAAGAGAATTAGAGTAACCACTGATTATTTTAACAAAGGTTTATAAATATATTATACATGAGTATCAATACCAAGCCTTGTCCGGTCACAGCTGCAATGGAAAACAAGTATCTGCATCCATATACCCTCATTTGCCTGTAGAAGGATTTGACTAAGTAAAATTGCTAAGTATTTGAAATGTTGACTCCTCTTATAAAGTAAACCTTTTAGGCCCACTATTTTTCAAGTGTATCTTTGTTTATTTAAGGAAGACTGATAACATTTATTACTCAGCAATACATGTTTAGAAGTCAATTTAGAGCCCAAGTAATTTTCGTAGGGTCAGGTAATTTTAGAGTCAAAATTTTTAAATGTCAAAGTGTTAAACTACTGGGCTACAAATGGTACCGTAACAACAGCATCTATCGCTAAAAAAAATGCTTCCTAATAAATACAGTATTGTAACTAGCATAAAAGACTCAGTACTCATCTATGATTAGCCACCATTTATCACAGCACAAGTCCTACCTTGACAAATACTTGTGATTAACAATGCCTGTGAATCATCAATACATCAATCTTGAAAGGGACTTAAGTACACTCTTTGCTTACTCCTAAATCAAAGTGACAAGTTCACCGTTGCTCTTTCGTTAAGCAACTTGTGATATATGATTCTGTGCAGAGCTGTCGAGCAACTTCAGTGCAGTGTTTTAAGTTCAAATCTCTCAGCATTGCCACAGCACACAGAGCACAAGGACAGAATTTGCATAAAACTGCAATGCCACCTAGAAATGCAAACAGGTGGGCTTTGCTCTTGTTTCTGCTTCCACACCCAAAACAAGATTTAACAGAATCCCAGACTAGAAAAGGTCCACTCTGAGAATCTAGCAGCTTTTAAAAATTAACATGTCCATTAATGTTTCCAGCAACGATTTAATGGATAACCTGAGTGACTTCAGATAGAAGAAAAGGCCTACAAGCCATCAACCCTGGTATAACACATCTCTGTGCCACATTTTGTTGAGGAAGCCCCAGACAGGATGCTGTCACACAGCGTAAGCCCAGACCAAGCACTGGAAACAAATGACAGTTTTCTTTTCTTGTCTTTCTTTAGTTTTAAATCATATTGGGGGAAATAAGAGAAAATAGGGTAGTAAAACAGAAGATCAATGAAAATCCTAGAACCTTACCACAAAGGTATTATAACATAGGTACTGTGATTATAAACAACAAAAATAAGGTTGCGAAACCAAGCAGAGGGAAAACTTCACTTTCATGCTTGTAGGTCCATCAAAACTCTACAAGTCAAATTTTTCTACAGATAAGGAGAGCTTCCGAAAACTTGAAGAAGAATTCTCTTTGCAGTTCTAGCAACACACACTGCGGCAGTTTAACAATTACTGTATGTATGCAAGGCTCCCTGGAGGGCTTCCTCCTGGTATCTGAAAATCCAGAAATACCATTTGAATATTTCTCTCTCTCTTGAGATGGCAAATCCTTGGTAAGTAAATAATGCCAGTAAAAACAACAGCCTTTAGGAGAGAGGCAAAAAAAAAAAAAAAAAAAAAGCGATTTGTTTTGAATTTCTTTATAGTATCAAATTTATCAAACACATCTTTATTCCTTAGAAAAGGCTTGTCACAAGATGATCCCATTGTCCCACTGAACAAGGGTTGAATTTCACTAGCAAACTGTGCCTAGATATACTTGAGCAGACAGGAGGGGCTACTTGAGCAGAGGAGGGCTACGAAGATGGTGAAAGGCCTGGAGGGGAAGACGTACGAGGAACGGCTGAGGGCACTGGGCCTGTTCAGCCTGGAGAAGAGGAGGCTGAGGGGAGACCTCATCGCAGTCTACAACTTCCTCGTAAGGGGGTGTCGAGAGGCAGGAGACCTTTTCTCCATTAACACCAGTGACAGGACCCACGGGAACGGGGTTAAGCTGAGGCAGGGGAAATTTAGGCTTGACATCAGGAGGAAGTTCTTCACAGAGAGGGTGGTTGCACACTGGAACAGGCTCCCCAGGGAAGTGGTCACTGCACCGAACCTGTCTGAATTTAAGAAGAGATTGGATTGTGCACTTAGTCACATGGTCTGAACTTTTGGGTAGACCTGTGCGGTGTCAAGAGTTGGACTTGATGATCCCTAAGGGTCCCTTCCAACTCAGGATATTCTATGATTCTATGATTCTATATAATCACTCAGTAATTAAGCATCAACATATTGCTACCTTAATCAAAACATAGGCACCACAAGTGGATTAGGGAAGCGTTAAAATACCATTTCAATTCATTTTAACCTAATAAGAGAAAAAAAAAAAAACAACAATTCCCATTCAAGAGCAATGATACAGCAAAGATGGATGCGTATTTTGGCACTTCTCAGCTCTGAGAGAAACTGCAATAAAAATCTTTAAAAATGTTGACTGGCTTGTTTTGAAAAATGCTACATCAACGGATGAAAAAAATGGAATTAGCTGGTTCTACAGGAACACTAAAACAGACGCCAAGGGCAATTTTGCAAAGCTGCTGCAAATTTCCTTCAGCGTGAGGTGATTACTCCAGCTACCTCAGACAGCTGTGAGCACAGTCTCATCTCTCTGCAGGCTGAACAAGAAGCAGAAGGACTCACAGGTGGTGCCTTGCATTTGTGTTGTCTGACATGGTTTTCAGTTCAGGGCCTTCATTTTCCACGTGGTAGGGGCAATATCAGTTGGCCCCTAGCTTATTTGGGTCAGTCTCCAAGACAGAGGAGATGCTGCCAGGAGTCTGTAACAACAGGAACTGAGGAAATACAATGAAGAACAGCACTATTATTGGGAGCACCTCAGGACCTCCCCGTTATCACACAGCAGTGATTTGGACCTGCACCTCTTTGTGCTCCTGTGTCCAGGACTCACAGCATTGCTGCTGCAGAAGAAACAGCACGACTGCAAGTCAAGAGCAAACACAGGTCATGCAAAGGAAGGATACAAAAGTGGGCAGTTAGAAGACAGGAGGAAAAGGGAAAACAAGGTGAGGTACATGGCAGACCTAAGTAGAAACAAATACTTCAATACGGGAACCCTGCTGAGGTCAGGGTCATCTCTTCAGGCTTGCATTCTAACACTGGCAGAATTTACTGGTGAACTGGGGACTCTGGGAAATGCTGTGTAATGATCGCTCCTGACAAATGTTTCTCTGCTTGAAAAAGGGGGAGATTAGATAAGAGAAACTTCAGAACCAGCATTACATTTCCTTTCAGAACCAGCGTTACATTATATTTAAGTCATAAGAAAAAAAGAAACACCACCAAAAATTTCAGGTTTCCCTTTATTCTTTACCCCGGAGTCTTCAAACACAATGCAGTTGTTTTCGGCTGTGGCATCCTGCAGTCTCAGCAGAGCCCGCCTGCAGTCATGGAGGAGCAGCACAGACAAAACACCTGTAGCATCTAGCCCACTGTAACTGAAGTACCTTACAAAAGACCTTCCTAATCCCCAGCTGGTAGGCTCTGTGGTTGCATTATCTTATGCACACAACTTTTCATCTTCAGTCTAAACAAAATCCAAACTTAAATTTTGTTTTTCTCCAATTTAAAATGTTTGCATTCATACTCCTCCAGAGCTTTGCTTGATACACAACACAGCAATGATGTTCAAAGCTTTGTAGTCAGCTCCTGCATTTTGTACCTGTTAAGCTATTCACCATTATAACCACCTCATAGGTATTCAGTGTGGGCAGTGTTGGACTGTGAAGCTCTCTATTGTTTCAAATTTTTAGATTTAAAATCACATTCAACACATACCTAAAATGTACTCCACCAAAAAACACAAGCAAAAAAAAAAATTTTTAAAAATCAAGAAGAAAATCCAAAGTGAAAAGAAGAGCAGAAATAAATTTGTTTGAAATTATTAACGAGGTTTTGTTGTTGTTTTGTTTCTTAAATTTAAAAGTACAGGTTAGGAGATACAACACAGAGAAGGCCTGAAGTGTTACTTTACTTTGAAAGTCACCATTTGTTTCAGAGTTCTGCATTAAAAGTTTGCCATTAAATATAGAGGGTAAGTAGTGTCCACTCTCAAGCCGAATATTAAAACAATATCCACCTGTTTAGTTCTGTGAACGCTCAAAAAATACAGTCACCTTTACCCGTAGCCTAGAGGTATTAATAAGCACCTGTTACGCTCCACCCTGCCTTACCTAACAACATAACTGCAGGTTGCAACACAGCGCTTTGCTCAAGCCTCGTGAAAATGAAGAAAACTTCTGGCTTCAAAGCCCTGCAAACAGCCGATTTTCTCTAGCATGAGAGACAAGCTGCACACACTTGGCTTTCTGAACAGAGATGTTAATCAATCAGATGCTTAGCATCGCTTAGTTGCGGATGATAACCACTGAACAACTAGTAAAGAAACCGAAGGAAGACATTGGATACTGAAAGGTCCCATATAACTAGAACTATTTCCTTAAAAATTACTTCTAAAAAATATCCCATACACTTACCTAGACTCTAACCGTTGCCATCAGGACTACTATATTATTTCAGATCGTCATGTTTTTTATTTATTGCAATGTTTATCATATAAAACATACAAATACAGCAATTAAACAAACAAACAAAAACCTGTTCCTTAGCCTGAGGTCTTGTCTACAAAAGAAAATTGCAAGAGTCCAAGTCAACTCTGCTTCACTTAGAACAGACTCATGCACTGAATCTCAAGTTCAGAACGAACTGTTTGAATTCAGTTTTAAACGAAGACTATGCCAGTCTTAAAACAGAGGTTAATGTTACCTTTTAGATAGTCTTACATTTTGCTGTGGATCGTTCATGCAGAGAAACCTTCTCAAATCATAATAACTTTATTGGAAAGTCTTCTATTTTAGAATGATAAAATACAAGAAAAAGTACTTCAGAGTAATGGAGGTCTGCTCTTACTGAAGAGTTAAGATATTGTGCACAGGTAGCATCAATAAAAAGAATTACTGAATAATAGTTTTATTCAGATTTTGCTTCAGCAAAACAAAGTGATTGCAGAAGTATCCTTCGGTAGGTTCATCTTCGGGAGCCTCAGGCATAAAAAAAGTGTAAACAGCTGTATCTACAGTACGTCAGCTTCCCATGTTTTAAACAGCATGCCCATCACTGTCATTCATATGCAAAAAAAAAAAAAAAAAAAGGTGAAAGAAATAGACCCCTTTGTTTTTATTGAAAAAAAAAAAAAAGAAATCAGATTTGGGACCACAGGCTCTTGCATGGCACTCAAAGCTCTTTTAGAAAGAGAGGCAGGTCCTAACCGTAACTTCATTAGGGCTGTTATACTAATATTTAATGTATCAACACAGATGCAAACATAGATAATTTTAGGTTAGGTCGATTATCAGAAATAAATATTTGTTTAAAGCTCTGCCAAACATCTATGATTTGTTCTCCTGTTTTCTATACAGGCTGTCTCCTTCAGACTTTACTTTTAGAAGACTATTTCAGCCAGAGGATGGGTTCTCCAGCAAGTATCAGAAAAAGCATGTGTTGCTTTGTTGGAAAATTCTCAAGTGTTTCTGTGAAAAGCTCTAATACTGCAGCCTGTAGGGCAAGTGCCTAAAAACTGTCAACAGGTGGCCTCTCGTCTCTCTTTCCTGCACCCAAGTTTGACCTAGTTAGGAGCTTGCCAGAGAAGGGACGAGTATCACAGCTCGTGCACACTCAGAAAATAGGTTTGAATTTATCAGCTGAAGCAGCTTAAGCTGCCCTAAGTTTCTCACAATTCTGAACACTGACCCATGTTTATAGGGCTACACACACACACACACACACATATATATATATGTATGCATGTCCACAGACCAAACAAGCATTTTCTAACCCGTGACTATGAAGGACTGTGTCTGTCTGGTTGCAATCTCAGTTCAGTCTCTCCCTACGTAATGAATTAAGAGAGTCTTTAATTATATGATCACATGATATTTTTTTTCCATGGACCTATCTCAGTCAGCACACAGGAAAGACCTGCTCCGGCAATGAATCACAGCTGGGCACCAAAGGAGATTGTTGTCTGCCTCGCTGCTGAGGGTGGAAAATAAGTACTGCAGAGACTGGCTTTCAGGCAGGGAGAAGGGATTGCTGGTTGAGCTGGACGTTGCCCTAAAGAACTACATTCTAACTACATCTCCGCCAAAGACTTACTGTTTGATACCACTCGCATTACTTAAATACAGTATTTAAAGAAATGGACGCTGGCTCTCATTTCCCAGGTATCTGCTTCAATAAAGTAATTGCAAGTTGCAGAAGTGCTACAACGCTGAAATTGGAGCAAGCTTTTGAGTGTGGCAAGGGGCCAATGCGGAAGCAGACAGATCTGGATTCTGGCCAGTCTATCTCAATATCATTATGTAATGCAGCCAGAAAATCTCCAAATCTGTAAGCATCCCCTGCCTGGTTACACTGCCAGAACTACAGCTGACCTAAGATAGTATTGATCTACCTTCCCTTCTACGCTGAAACACAGGGTGCTAAACGTTTCAGGGATTAACCTACCCACTCATGCCCAAGGCCATATGAGAGTCTAACAGAGACCTTCATATAGGTTACAGCTAACAGCTCTTCCTTTAACTGAAGCAGTCACAAATTCCTTTAACCGAAGCAGTCACAAACTGCAGTTTAAGGACACGAAGAAGCAGGCTTGTGAAGGAATCCTACCAAGTGAGTGAATGACTTCCTCTGAAGGAAGATACAAATTTTGCAAATTCATAACGCTGCATGGCAGAAAAGAAAAATCACCGGAGAAACCCCAACCTTTAGGCTAAGGTTGTGCAATACTGAGATCAACCCTACAGTGAAAAACCTAGGAGCAATTCATTGTCATTTATTCCCTGCTTAGCATTTATACCATTTCTCAGTTGCACTGGGGGAGGAGGGACTTTTCCTGCTATGGCTTCAGCTACAGCATTTATTCTCTCTGGTAGAAAAAAACAAATCTGCACTACTCTTAATGCCTCCGTGCTAATTTGAAAACTGAAAATTCGAAAATGACATTCACATTCAAATTTTTAAATATTATTTTCAATATCAATATTTAAAGTTCATTTTTAAAGTTCACCTGGGTCTTAGAAAAAGAAATTCCTCTGTAACCAGCCTTTCAGGTTTGGGTGTTCTCTATTTTCTAAGCGTCCACCTAAGACAGGTAGATCTTTTTTCATTTCTTCCTGTATCTATGATGAAAAGTACCTGAATGCTTGCCAAAAGCCTAACAATTAACTACCACTACAGAATAGGCTAGCGCATTTCAGAAGCCTGATTTCCCGATGTATCCTCCTCCAAAAAACAAGGCAGCTGCAAATCGATATCAAACATCTAATTCTGGAATATGAAAATTAAGAAGGTAATCCTTAAAGCCAGAATTCTTACACAAGTTTAAGAAGTTATATAATACCTTCCTATAAGACTATTTAAACCCTCATTCTAGAACACTCTTGAAATCAGTATTGTTTCTATTTTGCTGCCAGTTTTTTACATTTAATAGGTGGCACAACGGCACTGGACAAGAAAAATGTCCCTTCATTGCACACAGAGCTTTTCAGACTTTTAAGTATGGCCAATTCAGTAGTATCATTATCAGGAAGCACCATTCTCCATACTATCAAATAAGATATACAGATATTTCATCAATACCAGCTAGCTTGCAGGCACTTTCTTGTACCAGAAACACCAGCACAGATAACCTGGTACCACCACAGAGCACATACCTGCTCTAACCCAATTTATATGGTATTTGCAACAGAAACCAAGGGAATTTCAGAACTGCAGAGAGAAGCTGTGCATATACAGTCCTTCAAAGCCGTAACATATGCCATTGAGGTAAGCTGCATCTATCTGAAATCTGACAGCACAAGAGACTTCATTTCATAACAACTGCTTGCCAACAATATACGTGACAATGGGACAGTTTTAAAACAGAGTTGAATCGTCAACTGAAATAACACCAGTGTTTCCTATTTAAACAAGGTGCTTACCATTCAGTACAAGTAATACACAAAATATTTCCCTGTTCTAGGGTCTTTTGGGATACTGGCAGCCTTGTCTGACCTCTTTGTCTGAAAAGGTAAAAATCATTCTGATTTCCACACTGAATAACAAGACATCCTAACATACCAAGTCCTTTCTCAAACTGCCTCACTAACAGTACTTTTCACCCTGGATTTTAATACCCATTACTATTTTCTTGCACTTTTTTCCCCCCTTTACTCTGACAGTCATTTATAAACAGAATAAATAAATGATATTTCTTCATAAGCTGTTTTTTTCCCTACACTTTCTGTTTATTTTGAGTGACAAATCTAATTCGAGATTTGGATCGCTCACACTGACCCACCACTGTTACACTCTGAATTAGCCACTGTTTATGCATCTCACCAGCATTATTAGCTTCTGTTTAAATGTTGCTTTCACTGTAGCCACAGTTTAAAAAAAAAAAAAAAAAGTGGGGTGGGGGGAGAGGGATTCTTTCTGTCTATTCACTGTGAATAGGTCAGGGTATAAGAACAGATCAAGAATAACGTCTTCCTGGCTGGAATCCTTCCAATATATGCACCAATCCACTGCAAGTTTAACCACGCAGTTCTTCCAATCTTCCTGCCCTAGCTTCCTCTTTTTGCTTTCCAGAGATGGAAATGTTTCCAACCTTACTTAAACCTATCTGGTTTTATGGCAAAAATATCATCAACCACATAATGCACAAAAAGAAAAAATAAAAAAAAGTTATCTTTGAATATGAAACATTAACAGTTCTACCACTGATTTGATTTAAAAAAAAAAAATTAGCTAAAGGGGTCTAAACTTCCTCTGCTTAAAGCTAAAAAAATTAAAAGCTAATTTGAAAATTAATTAGCTTTTAATTTTTTTAGCTTTAAGCAGAGGAAGTTTAGACCCCTTGCCATTTAACAGATACAGCTGTGATTATTCAGTGGTCACCAAGCTGTTGAGAGTTTAACATGAGAACACTTTTAGTCTCACCACTGACATATTAAGAACGCCTAGGAAGTTTCATGTTCCTATATATGACACACCTTATTAGCTAGAAAGTTTATACTATGCTGTCATCAAGAGAAATTTTAATAACGTCCTTTCACAAGCAAACCAGAAATTCAAGTAAACTAGGATTCTCTTGTTTGTTTAGTATTTATCCCCACCCAATTAAATAAATTAAAAAAAAAACTATAAATAATACTCTGAAGCCTACAAAACCACAAATACAGCACAAAACAAAAGATGTGAAATCATACTGAAACCACACTAAAATATGTTTTTTGCCATTACACATACCCTGTACACATTTCATTTAAGAGTGCTGCAATTCCAAATGTAGAAATTCACACAAATACATCATCATACCACAGAATTTTTGATAATTTTTTGCCATTTTGCTCAAAAGAATGTTTTCTTTACATGCACATGCAGCTGGGTGACCCACATCAAAACAGCAGAGATTTTACAGCTAAATGATAACACGTAACTTCAAACTCAAGAACTTAACAGATAAACTGCAGTTCAAGAACTCTGGGTTAAAAAAAAAAACAAAAAACGAATAAAGTAGCAGATTTCACTTCTGTTCTATATTCCTCACTTTTAAATTTAAGTAGTAGACAACAAACATTAATCATATACATGTACATCCTTATAAAATTTGACATGTTTCAGAGAATAACTGAAAGCTAAAAATCTTTCAAGTCTCGGAATATTGACTGCATGCCTCATTGTTCTCTTCTTCATGAGACTGGCATCACTGCAGCACACTGCTGCTAATGTCTCAAAGAAAATAAGTGGGACCAATTTAATATATTCTGGAACTGCCCGTGGTACAACTCAGATTCTACTACTGGGTTCCTTGAGAAAAACTTGGCTTCACATAGGTGAGAGAATTGTCTCAGAATCTCTGGCATAAGTCTTAAATCAAAGCAAAACCACTCTGCATGAGAAACGCTTTAAGAATAATAAATTTAAAAAGAATTATAACCAAAGCATCTAGTAGAAACTCAAGAAGGGCATATTTTACATCTCTGTTAAAAGGGCTGATAATGAAAAGAATGACTATTAAAAACACTTCTTATAAACAGTTCATAGTTTTGCCTACAGTCTCAGTTTCTGATGTTACCTACTTCCCCCGAGATGTTTCACTGCCCAAGGGGGAGGATGGGAACAAGAAGGAAGATCATCCTAGTTCCAGGCCAAGCACTAACAATACAGGCCACAATAAATATCTGAAAATACGATCTGCTGTTGCTATTAACTGCTGAGCTTTCATTCTTTTCCCATACAAATAATTTGCTCTAGTAATCAAGAACAAGTGGCTCACAAACATCAGCAAGGTAATCTGCCCAGACATATCTCCCAAGTCAGGGACTGGAATCATTATGAAAAACAAAGGCACATTTCAAAGCTGTTATTTGAAAAGCATTAGGACTAATAACTATTCATATGGGATACAAGAAAATAGTTATGAGAATATTGTACAAGAATCACGAACTGTTTTGGGGCCCAGCATGAGTTACACTAATTACAATGCAAATACATCTGCCCCCTTCTGGGATTTAAGAACAACTTAGTTCAAACACGCTGATACAGATAACAAAATCTGTCAATAACTTCAGTTCAAGTAATCAAAGAGAAAGGGCTTTCTTGATCATTTAGCTCAAAGCCATCCATTTAGACACAAAATGAAGGTGATAAATGTAGAAGTGAGTACTGCCAGGCACACAGTTCTACGGCACTTCATTTATAAGGCGAGATAAGCTTCACTAGTTACATGTCTATCAGTGCTCAGCTAAATGCCTTTATTCTCATTAATCTTTGATCGTTCTTCTTTCTTGGAACAACGAGTACATACATTTATAAAGCATCTCTAGAGAGATACAGAAATCTTGCTGATGACTGACAGCCAATGGACATGGAAGTCATTAGAATGAGCCCAAAGGAGGGCCACAAAGATGATCAAGGGGCCGGAGGCCCTCTCCTGTGGAGCCAGGGTGAGGGAGTTGGGGGTGTTCAGTCTGGAGAAGACAAGGCTTTGGGAAGAAACTAGAGTGAGCAGCCTTCCAGTGGCCTTTCCAGGCCTAAAGGGGGCCTACAAGAAAGCTGGAAAGGGACTCTGTCAGGGAGTGTAGTGATATGGGACAAGGAGGAATGGCTTTAAACTAAAAGAGGGTAGGTTTAGATTAGATATAAAGGGGAAATTATTTACTTTGAGGTCAGTGAGGCACTGGCCCAGGCTACCTAAAGCAGCTGTGCCTGCCCCATCCCTGGAAGTGTTCAAGGCCAGGCTGGATGGGGCTTTGGGCAACCCGGCCTGGTGGGAGGTGTCCCTGCCCATTGCAGGGGGTTGGAATTAGATGAGCTTTAAGGTCCCTTCCAACCCAACCCAAACCAAACCATCCTATGATTCTATGACATCCTCTGAAAGCCAGTACCAGTTCTGGCTGATACAAGGCAATGTCAAAACAGCAGAATAATTCAGTAATTGGGGCTGTTCTTTGCTTTAGAGCAGAAACCAAGAATTATCTGATTAACAGAGGGGTTGATAACTGACCAGAGCAACACCAGACACTCTTTCATACATCTAGGGAATTCTCAAGTATTGAAAACAAAAAAGTTAGGTAATCAGCTTATCAAGAATGGGTTAAGTTAATCCCAACTGTGTGTATGGTTTCTGCTATTGACACTTTGTTTTCTGTTTAATGACACAGCTCAGAAAAAAAAAATCATGTAAAAACATAAAGAAACAAGTTTGTAACATTTATAGAATGGGCAGTTTCATGCTAAGTAACTAAACATATGAAATTCAACTACTGCAATGCAACACTTCCTTGATAATGCCGAGGAGACTGAATTTTAAATAAAATTTAGATTAAACAAGTATATACTAAACTACACAAAGAAGCTATAAAACTACAACTTCAGACCTTCAGAGATATAAAAACAAACACAATTGGAAAACAAACAAACAAAACCAACAACTTAGGAAAAAAATATCAATAAACATGTTATGTCCATCCTGGTACTCAACTGAACTCAACTGAGTGTTGCGCTCAAGTAAACTAAGGAGGGTGTTTGCTAACAGGCAACTGGCTTCAGTTTACCAAATACACACGATGCAAGCATAATGAGTTAACAAAAGTAAGTGATGAAACCACATCACTGTAATCACGATTTATTACTTCCAGAAGCATACACAACAGGGAGCTGCTCCTCTTCTGGTGTCCATCAGCAACAGATGTGGATTTTTAATAACATCCAAGCACCAAGAAAAGTACCATTTAAATTATCTGTTTGTTTTTTCCAGTTTTACTTTGTTCACAACTGATTTCAGCTGATCTGCCTAATAATAGCAACTTCCAGAGAATAACTGGATTTAAAGCAGGCTCCATATTGTCCTTGGACCAAGGCAGCAACCAGACATCCCATCTCCCCTTCGTGTACCAGATCAGGGAAGGGGAATAGGAACAGAGGGGAAAAATCAAAGTTCAAGTATCAATTGCCTCTTAACCCAATTCAGTCACCTATATATTACAGGAGTCCTTCAGGTGCTAGAATTTTCAATTTTCTTTCAAAACAAAATATCTGATTCTATTCAAGGAAACCAACCTCCACCCCATCGTATGAAAAAAAATAATAAAAAAAAAAGATGGTACTTACGTCGAGCTACAGATTCACATTTGCAGAAGAAAAATGACAGACATGTAGTTTGATATGTCACACAAACGTACTGACTTGAAAGAAAGGCTATTCACTAGCAAATGATGACTACTTAATAACATCTTCAATGAAGAAAGCAAAGGACTTTTCCCCTCAGGTATTCTCAGAGAAGTTTCCAAATGCAGACACTAAAAGGTCTTTCTGTACAATTAAATTTTCCTGATATTCTACTTTTCTTCAAAACTAAATAGAAGAACAACGATGCACTGCAAATACTTCTGTTCCATCTAAAGACTAAGGGTTGACAACCAGACAGTAATATGACATCTCTTTACATTGCTAAGCTGTGTCATAGGAAAGCAAATATTAAAACAAAAAGGAAACAAACAAACACCCCAAGACCCATCTTTCTACCTTATAATTAGCAATTGCTTGTATTCATAAAATTTTTCCAGCAAGTTGCATTGGCATTGCAACAGGAAGGATGGTAATCTGCACACCTAGACAGGAAAGGAGATGTCCATACGTCATTTGATCAAGATAAAGGCCACATCATTAAAATGATTTTTAGGGCATTGCTTTACAGACAAGTTTTGAAACAACTATATCAAGTACAGAGTTCATCATACCTACGTACTTAAAAGTTTCAAAAATTTAATGTCTCCAAACCATCAGAAATAGTAGTCAAAAAACTCTTAGGTTTCATATTCAGTAATAGGAATGGAACCAAAAGATTCTCCTTTTGAAGGACCAGCACGTGGGACATTTCATTAACAAGCTCTGCACTGTCACTAGGTAACTGGCAAATACACTAATAAGTTTGTTATTTGTAAACTCTCAGTAAAATGCAACTACGAGCAAGTACCAGCCCTAATCAGTGGATGATCGTCACACTTCCTCCTTTCACCGTGCAGTTTTACTGCTCCTGAGCAAATGCATGGACATGATAATCAATTTCTCACCGAGGTGACTCCCTTCCACTTACAGGATCTGTATATTTGACTGCTGATTATAGGCAAGCTTTGGCAGGTTCCTGTGGCAAGCTTGGAGTTAGTTCAGTCCCGCCTTCAGAGAGGAGACTCATGAAGGACACAAAGATTTAAATAAAAATTGAGAGGGGGAGGAAAAAAAAAAAAAAAAAAAAAAAGAAGAGCAAGAATATTAAAGCTACAAAGGCATTTAATAAAAATTGTCAGTTTCTACTAAGAATGTGTAATTACTATTTTTAAGCTTTGCTACCCCCTGTGTACGGTTGATTTTGCTGCTCACAAGTAATTTCTACTGAAGGTAAATGTATTAAAAACTCAGCATATTGCCTAGCCATTTTTGACCCCACTTTGTAGATTAGTGCTCAGAGGAACAGACACAAAAGTTTAGAGTAAAACTTGGTTGTTGGAGGGCACAAAAGCGACAAAAGCTCTCTTCGATAGCTTAGATGCTGAGGTAATGCTGAATGAAAGCAGTGGACGCAAACAAATGAATCGTAGCTTCAGGCTGGAGTAATATCAGGTGCATCTCTACACCCTGAGGGCTCAACTCCTACACTTCTTAAGTCCCTCCCCCTGAAACAACCTCCTGCAGTTTCACTTAGCGATCGGGCAGCGAACAGGTACTTCTCTCTCAGCAGTGACAGCTACAGGTTAGCAACAGGGATCACCTGGAAGCTTTCAGACATCTCTCTTTCTGGTAAGTGCCTTTATTTAGACATTTTTTTCAAATAAAATGTGTTTATATTAACAATTAGAAAGGCAGTCAGAGGTGTGCATTTTTCAGCTGTCTCAGAAGCCTAGGTTCCTCCTAGCAGGTGCATTTACTGCACTGGTTTAAGCTTTCAGCAGAAAGTTTCAACAGGAGAGGCAAAGATTTTAGTCTGTGAGACAAACTGGCTCTGAGAAGTTTTTACAGTAACTTACACTTGTTGGTGAAAAGTGTTTTAAGCACCTTTTCCCATGGGGAGAGTTAATGCGTTATACTGAAGAATGACAAAAAGACAGACTGCTTGAAATTGCTACATTTAGCCTGCCAACTCTCCGTAATATAGTAGGACTGCATTAATCTGAAAAGCTTGTATGGAGATGACATTTTCAGTTTCAGTTTTGATTTATTAGTTTTCCAGCTTGTGGGAATTGACTAAATTTACTAGAAGAAAATTGGGTTGTTTTAAGTTATCCTTTCTCTAACCAATTAAAGTATATTAAGATGTGGAGTTATTAACTTAATATTTATGGAGACTTCTTTCTTCTTATCCCCACCACCTGAGCAAGTTGGCTATCTCTGCCGCTGCATTTCCTCTCGCGCACTCGCACACACACGGGAGCACGCAGTCCTCCGGTCCAGACCTTCAGCACACACTTCCTTCCCAGTCCTCGCCAACCCACTCCTCTCGCCCATGTTTCCTCCTAATTAACAAACAGTTGTGTTAAAATTTATCTTTCAGTTTAAAGGAACTGGAAGTTTAGAAGGGAGTGGTAGTTAATCACTGGAAAATCTCAGCTAGAATAAAACTCACAAATCTTGTTCTTGCAACACTCTAGGTAGGTGACAATGGCATGTCCTTGAGTTATGCAATAATGCCACATCACAATATTTTAATTATAGCATGTCCTTCAAAATGTTCCACCCCAGTGAGTGCTCCTGGTCAGAGAGATCAACATCACCAAAGGATACTGCAGTAATAATGGAGTGTGCATGACAAACTGTTACGTAGTTTGCTCAAGCAGTGTCCTAAAAAGAAACATAATTACCAGCTCTGCTTGTAATAAAAGACATTTGGAAATTTCCCCTTTGATCAACTGGACATCTTAAACAATTTAGACTACTTAAAAACCTTAAAAAAAAAAAGCATATGTATGTACATATATATGTGTGTGTATGAATACACAGGTGTATATTTGTATGTATATACTTATACACAAAAACATTTTTGTTTATGTATTTACAGATACATGCACTCAATGCTAAATAATATTCTTACTTTCTGGACTTGTTAGCATTTTTATAAGCAAGGAGGTAGCAACAACATACTTTAAAAACTGGACGAAAACATGCTGCTCTCAATCTCGGGCTGGAAAGGGCTCCAGGCTGGGACGCTGTAAGGAGGAATGCTATCGGCACAGAACAAGCAACTAATACAACCTCACATTTAACCCACATTATCAGAACAACTTATTTTCAGTAAGAATATAAATAAATACCACTACACTTCAAACCTAAAAAGAGAAATTCATGATAATCTGTAAATACCCAAACTTCTAAAATCAGGTATTCAGGAAGTAAATTCTCAATTAAAAAAAAATAAATGAAATGTTGCATTAAAATTATCATCCTACTACTGATGATTTTTATTCCCATTTTAAAAAGGATATTACAAGTTAGTATTTAAGTTTAAAGGGAAAAGCAGCTACTTATTTTGATTTTTCTTGCTAATTCTAAACTTTAATTTCAGTAGCACAAGACATACACTGTAAGCAACTGGCATTATTTATAATAGAGGCAGTCATAATTGGTTGCAGCTATTTTAAACCATTATTGTTTTTTCCAGTTTTATGTGTGCGATCAAAGAGTTTTAATTTTTTTTAATTATGAAACATGTACCTCTGCCAGACACTGCTGTGTTTTACTTAGAAATGGGAAGAGAAATTGTCCTTCTTGGTTTGGTTTAGAAATGTTTTACTACTGGCATTTTTAAGCTATATGAAAAAAAGGGATTAACCAGTAAAAGAGACAAACAGAATATTCGTCTGTCTGACACTAGCCTACGTTTCCTAAAGGGTAAACACCCTTTAAAAGAAGCTACTCGTTCGACACCTTGCAAGTAAGCAGCACGCAGTGGAAGCACCCCTGTCTGCAAGCTGAGCATACCATCAAAAGAAACAATGAATTAAAAAAATAGCGTTTGTAATTCTGTCCTGCTATACACATTGCAAAAAAGCTGCCAATGCTCTAAATTTCTAACATTAGAACTGCAGCAATGCATTTTATCTTGTTAAAAAATGATAGTTAATACTCTGTTGAACAGGAATAACTTGAATCAAAGTTAAATACCAAGTACAAAGTCAGGGTAGGGGGGGGGGGGTGGAACAGGACACACAGGAATTTACACTATTAAGCAAAGGAAAGCTAGAAGAACAAGAAAATCTAATTAACATCTCCTTATTATAAATACTGCACCTGAATGCAAATTCAGACTGTATCATAAATGGCTAAACTAAGAATGCAATGAAGTTTTGACAACAATATCTTTTTCTTCAAGAACAATTAGTACAAGTACTTTCAAGAAGATATGAGGAACAACAGGTACAAACTGACTTGATCAAGTCCATTACGAACTGTTCAAGTTAGTTATACATCATTAGTCAAAAATAAATACAACAAATTCACTTAAGGGAAAAAAAAAAGAAGACCAGCTAAGCCTCCTAAGCTCAAATATTTTATATATATAAATTTTATTATTTTTTTTAAGTAAAAGTGTTAATCTTGCACAAGAATGCTGGTTATCACTATTTAAAACAGTTTTCAAATACTATGTTTGTTTTTTTAATTTACTGAGCTCCATTTTAATCAGACTCCAATGACAAGGCTTTAACATGCTGCTGTATATTTCTAGTGATTTTCTTTTACATTGTAACATTATTAGTCTCCAACTCAAAAAAAAGCTTTATTAAAAACTGAGAAAAAGCTATTAATATTTCTATTTCTTTAGACTATCACATAATTATTTGTTAATTTTAAGAAAGTTTTTTTTTCCTATTTATAGAGCAGGTGTGCATTTTTTTTAAGAATGTTTTCACAATTATTATTTTAACAAATTAATACTTCTTTCACATCAGAAAAAAATATGTATTACAATTTTCTAGAATTACTATACCTGGTACAACAAGCAGCAGTTCTGTAGCTTTGCCTTCAGTTTTCATAATGTGTTGCATGCTATTTTCTAGTAAACAATCTCTTATTTAAGAAATGCAAAAACATCTCTACTTTAACTAAAATCTCACAGCACATAATCACCAACAATTCTTTTCATAAACTTGATATTTTAATAGTACTAAGTCAAAGTTCTATGTAGAAAGCTTTAAAAAAAAATTAAAAAAGCAAGCCGTACTAGTCACTCCTACAATTAGTATTCCTGCAGTTTCGGGTAACACAATAGATACAGTACGTGGTTTTGCAACAGTCATCATTTTGATAATGATGCTTATAGTTCATGATGAAATCATCAGTTTTTAGATCTCTGCCATAACACATCCTATAAAATCATGAGAACTTGACTCTGAGAGTTTCTCACGCCTTCAGAATCAGTGAACATAATGGAACAAGCTGATACAAGCCCTCCTGACTTATCTACTGAGCAAATCATTAGGCTGTATAAAGTATCCACAACCTTACTTTTTCTGAAGAAAGGCAGATAGATCATGCTCCTGTAAATCAATTGCTGTCTGCCACTTTTTATGTGAATTGATACACTTGTGTGTCTGTGTTAACCACACACAATACATAAGGTGCTGCACAGCACAAGAATGTGAAATGTGTTTATCAAGCAGAATATTCTATTAGTCAGATATTGCAGGACTCATTTCTCTTAATTGAATTAGGAAGAGGAAGAAAATTGGTGTGGTTTTATCCTTCGAGAGATTGGCCACTTTTGAGGTATCCACTGAGATTAAGCTGTTAGGAAATGCCATGCCAGTTAAAAGAGGGGGGAGTTGGTCAGTGTCTGAAAGAGCCAAGTCAGCTACCCAAGTGCAACCAATCCACTCCACCCTCGTTTCACCAAGCAGGAAATTCCCTCCTCTCTTTCCCCAACCGGCCTGACAGGCTTGCCCCATATCCAGCTGCTGCCAGGACCTGCCTCTTCTCATTTTACCCACCTCCACTTCTCTCTCAACAGCTCCACCTAGATTTTTCCTTTCATCTTCTGAATGAACGTTCCTTCAGTTTTCAAAGAAAACTCCTTCAAGGCCAAAGCAGCTGCAAGTGACTAGCACTGCTTAAAATTAGGACACTTCTACAAGTATGTTTAGGTGCTGAAGGATGTTAAATTTTAATATATGTCCATTTTAAGGCTGGCATCTAGCATTTTTGTTTTGTTTTAAAAAAAAACACAAAACATATTATATATAATATTAAGGGGAATAGAGTTAAAAGGATGTCTTAGTTTGTGTTTAGTTTCAGTACTCCTAATTTTAACCTTTGTATTACAGTTCCTGTGCTACCAATTACAAAAGTTGTTTTCCGGCACCCCCTCTTCCCTGAGACACCACGGGAGTTGGCTTCCTCTTTTCACCTGGGAAGAAGGATTCCAGAAACCTGAAAAACTGGAAATATCAAGAGGCTAAAACTGAGGAAAGCTAACCACAAGAAAGTTTTTATAAAGAACCATTACATTTAATTGTTTAAAGCAGCAAAAAAAATGAGTCTCCTCAAAGAACGTAAACCAAAGAAGCCTCATTACATCCCAAGACCACCAGGAAAGCCATTTAAGTATA
Organism: Anas acuta; assembly: GCF_963932015.1. Lineage (NCBI taxonomy): Eukaryota > Metazoa > Chordata > Aves > Anseriformes > Anatidae > Anas > Anas acuta. The sequence goes on along the minus strand of NC_088996.1, from coordinate 6,383,156 downwards.
AGTGCTTTCAGTGCCCCTTCACTTGCAATGAGAAATCTCATCTTTTTAACCACATGAAGTATGGCCTCTGCAAGAACTCCATTACTTTAGTATCAGAGCAGGATCGCGTTATCAAGTGTCCAAAGGCAAGCTCCTTGGAGCCCAAACAGATCAACCAGCTCGAGACTGCGGTCAAAGCAACTTCTTCTAAGTCTGTCACCAATGGACTGTCAAATCTCGATTCAAAGCCTCAATACGCTTTTCCAAAAGAAGATGCCAAGGAAAATGTTGAATTACAAAACCAGGCAACAACCACAGCAATTCAAGGACAAAAACCTGCAATTCAGAAGGATTTAACCCCTGCCAGTACTACAACAGAAAGCGCCATCAGCATGCAGCCTCTTTTGGACAGCATTGTACGGCCCTCAGCTTTTGTTCCTGTAGGAGAACACAGAGATAGCAAAGGCCCAGAAACTAGTGAAGTATCTGAAATTATATCGCTCCCTAACAAAAGTTCACCTTTTCACACTAAATCTGCATTTCATGCACCAAGTCACCCCTGGAAAGCAGGTTCTCCTTTCCTCCCAGATTTTCCACATAAAGTTCCTCCCACAAAAGGGTTTGGTTCCATCTCACCTTACATGCAGCCGATGATTCCAGAGTACTCGCCCCATTTTTATGAGCACAGGCTGGCCATCTACACACCTTACTTGCTTCCAGGTAACTCAGAGTGTGAAAGCTCTGCTCTGTCTGTCTATGGCACACAAGACCAAAGACATTTTCTTCCCCATCCTGGGCCACTTCCAAAACCCATAAATCCATCAGCATATGAACACTATCGATTGTTCCAACAATATCATTCCACTCCTCCTATACCGTATGGATTTTGTAGGCCAACCGATCCTCCGTTTTACCGATTTTCACACGTAGCTGGTATTAACAGGGATCAAAGCTCTCATCTAATGGAAGAAACTACCCTGTTGTATCCAGCTTCTTTAAGTCCATCCCAACAATACCCTCTAGGTTCGCATAAAAAACAAGCGGACTATGAAAAAGAAATGACATTACTGCATGCCAAAAGTCATTCCAAAGACGACCAAAATGAACGCGAGAATGCTAAAATGAGCCCTCTGGCAGGAAGTGCAGCAACAGGCTCCCCAGGTAGACCTAGCCCAACCAACTTCACCCAGACAAGCCACGCATGTGAGGGCTTATTTGACCTCTCCAACAAGTCATCTTCTACATCGCTTAGCAAGTATGATCAACCAGAAGAAAACTTCACAGCTTTCAGACCTGTGAGAAAAAGCACTGATCAACCAACTCAACTTCAAAGCGTGCCGACACAGCAAGATCGCAGCGATTCACCTACCAGGTAAAATAACAACATCACTTTGCAAGGTCTTGTCAGACTTCTTAGGGGCACACAAAGGCAGCACGTATACATTTCACGCAATGCCCTTAAAATACATTTACATTTATAGTACCAAGATAATTGTTCTATGTGATAGATCTGCAAAGCAGATACAACTGTAAAGCTCCCAGTTAGACGGTGAGTAGAGCACTCATTCACCTGAAGAGCATCGGGTATCTGTAATGCCATCACTACGCACGTATCTGTGTATTTCGAGAAAACACGTGCATTAGAGTGAAACCTACAGTGAAAGGGACGTGGGGGAGGGAAAGGAAGAAAAACAAAGTGGTCAGACTAATAACCATTTTTTTTTCTCTTTCTCTGTCCACTTCCTCAGCCCCAATTTAAAAGAGCAACTGATAGTGAATTCTCTTTTGTTCTCTCTTCTTGCAGCATTAATGTCACTGATGAAGATTCACACACACCTAATGAATGCCCTAACAATGAAGGTTCACTGTCCAACACCGAAGAAGACACAGGAATAGCTCCCCTTAACCTTTCAAAAAAGGCTGACACAAATGCAGGACCTGCTCATGAACATGCATACAAAACCACATCCAAAACAGAAAGTCAGAACTTTCTAGAACTGCAAGATATGCCTCTGAACCTCTCGGTAAAAGATTCCTGCAACACAGGAAACCTGAAAACATCATCCCACAGTCCATCTCGTGATAATGGTGCTGCTACTTCTCCAAACCCTGAAAATGAAAACTCTACCGCAGATGCGTGTAACCCCAAGAACCCAACTAACAGCGTCTGCACCAAATCTTTCCTGGCTCACCGTAACGAAGCTCAAGACTTACGAATAATTGACAGTTGCGATGAACAGAAACAAACAGCAGCTGTAGCTCTCTGTCAGCTGGCTGCATACAGCCCTAGCAAAGTTAGAATGGACAATGAAGGGCAGAGTCCTCAGGATTGTAATACTTCATGTACAAAACCTGCACTTAATTCTTCTGATACTCAGGATACTCAGTGCAATCAAAAAGTAAAAGGACAAAAAAGGACAAATCAAAAAGAATCAGCAAAATCACAGCAAGGCACTAAAAGAGTAAGGCCAAATGACTGTAGCCGAGTCTTTACTTTAAGGAAGAGAACAAGAGTATCTTAATGCTTCCCTTTCCAGTGAGTTTCTAGTTATAGAAGTTAGTGACCAGCTACATCAGAAAATGTCTATAAACCATCTCTTATTGGATTTGGTCCGTGACAAGATACATTCAATCTCTCCTTTGTAAATAATGTTCATATTTTTATATTAAAGTTTTTAAGTAATTGAGCTTTCCCTTGTAGAAGCTCAGACTTTGATGAGTGAATTTTTGCATTCATTACTAAAGCCAAAGTACGTTAGACAAAGCTCTAAGGTTTTTTGCAATTGTATTAATGTAAAATAATTTTTACAACTTCTTTTCTTACAAGATGTTTAAGCTCCAGAAACAATACTGTTCAATAACATACTGTCAGTATTTTCAGGCTTAATTTCATTTAATTTTTTTTTTGGTCTTTTTTCTTTGGAAAACTTATTTCACTGTGCAGTAGTTTAAATAAGCTTAAGATTAAACCTGGCTATTTACAATTTACTGTAAAAACTGTTCTGTCTATGAATGCACTTCGTCTTTATGCCATAATGCAAAACAGACCAAATTTAGTTACTTAGAGGCAGATGCCAGTTTAAACAGACTGATGCAAACCTTGTAAAAACAAACTTCTCTTCTGTTGGCTAAGAACAAGACTTATGTTAAACCAAAGAAAGTCTGCACCAACGTAACAAACGTGGTTTATGTTTATCTTTAACTGAACCACTATGAAAACAATACTGAAAATATGAAAGTCAACAATTTAGGTGCCTGATCCTCTGAGGTTAAGACAGACACTGGGCAACCTTCAAACTCCAAGTCTAGAAGGATATTTATATAATTTATTTCACCTGAGAAAACTCTCCCGGTGAAGGTTTTATTTCAGAAAAAATGTGTCATCAATTATGTGTTTCAGTGTGCTTATAAATAGATCCTAAAACTGTTTACTGCTTCTACAACTGTGTATATAAACTTGTAATTTTTCAAATAAATCTGTAACCTATACTTAAAATATATGGAAAGTCATTAATGAACACAAAAACATTCACTACATTATCTGTAACACACATTAAAAAATAAATCAGCAGAGAACTTGCTAGCTAACTTTTCAATTTACAGGTAGAACATGGTATTGAGTACCAAACAAGGAAGTTCCTTTTTCAGAGTTAAGTCAAGGAAGTTTATTATGCAAATTAATTCATCTGCATTTTAGCCCCATATGACAGACCTTTTCCAAAAAGCTGCTTCTACAAAAAGTGTAACTGAAATGAGGCTGTTCATTGTATAAACAGCTGGCTTGAGCTTGAATAGTCTGCACTATCAGTCTTAGGTAAAACAGACCCAGACTAAGCATTACTGACTTAAAAATATCATATATACTTCTCACTGTGTCATTATTCAGATAAGAGAGATCCGCACGTGTCTAAACACTATTAGTAGGCATGGACCTTTGTAAGGAAGCAGAGATTAGTTCAATGCAATGTTGAGTCCCCAGAACTTACTGTGTAATTTTTGTGCTCTGATGTTCTGAGATAAACTTTTTAGAATGCTCTGGCTAAGCTTTTAACATTAAACAGTCTATTACAGACATTAAGCTTCTGATTTAAGAAACAGAAAAAGAGTACCAACACAGATCCCTAATATTATTCATAGAGAAAGCTTTTCAGATCATCAGAAGACAAAAATACCAACGCGAAGTTTGAACAAAGGGAATATGGTAACAGAAGTCCAGTTAAATCATAACAGCAAGGCAGTAAGGATTAAGTTGTACATCAGTACTTGATGAAACAAAGAGATTCTTTCTAGGCCAACCTTAAGGCTTCAAGATTACGGACAACCGCTACCAAATCCACAATTCCCAGCCATGAAATTACAGTCTACTGTCCCTGCTTTTTTTTTTTTTCTTCCAACTACATTAAGCTGTGTATCTCCCTAATCTCTTGAAGCTTAAAGTTTCATAGGTCCTCTTATCCATAAGTTCCAAAACTCTCATCTCTCCTTCCTTTTTAATTAGAATTCCTTTAAGTCAACAAGGAAGAAAAGCCTTCTGGTCATTTTCCATACAGTTAAAGGATTTATTCTTCACCATCTCTAGGAAAATGTTCACAAATTAGCTGCAGTGGTGAAATACAACATATCTCCATGTCTCAAATGAGCCAAAAACTACACTGAAGAGAAACTTTAGGTTAGCTACCTTCATTAACTCAATTTCTGTCATTCCTATCAGACATCCCTCTCACTCAGTGTTCATAAACAAATTACTCTAGGGTTTCACTTCCTTTAGAACAACAAAATCTGTCCTCACACTTACCTACCTATTCTCTTGCTGCAACTTATACCCATTAGCTGTAGTCTTGTTCTTATCACTGAAAACAGTTGTCAAAAGGAAAAGCTGCCTTTCAAGAGGAAGAGAATAAACTTTCAGCTTAGTCTCGTCTCATCCAAATAATCTTAGTTCTTTCAATCTTTCGCTGTCGGTCTTATTTTCTGTTCTCAGAATTCCAGTTGCTTTAGGCTAGCTTTCTCTAAACAGTATTTTAAGTGTGATGTCCCTAACTGAGTACCAATTCTGAGGCACAATTTTAATATCAAGTAAGACAGAAGGATTACTGCACTGGATTTTTGACTTCTTTTTTTTTTTTTTTTACCACCTTGTTCTACTGAGATAAAGTTGTTGACTGATGTGGGTGACCCACATGAACTGTTAAATCCTTTCATGACACTGCTGCCTAGAATTCACTTCTTGTATCTTCAGTTGCGTAGTTACTTATTCCTGACTAGGACTACTACTTTGTACTTGTCCTCATTCCCTAGATCATTTTCTGAAGGACAACTTGAACCTAAGTCTGTCTTTCAAAGTACAGCACAGTTCCTCATAACATCGCTGTGTTAGCTTCTCTTCTGACTTTCAGAATCCTTTCCTTTGTTTTACTCCAAATTATTGCAACTGACTTTGAGTTTCTACATTAATAGTGGATTGGATAAATTGCATAAAGCAAAACTTACGGAAGGGAGACTAGTAAATTAGGAATATATTGCATTTAGTATAATTATTTTCAAATTAATTTAAATGAAAAAAAAGGTCCACTAAAACAAAAGAAATGGCGAAGGCACAATTTCAATTGTACTGTGCCTATTCTACAGCCTGGATAGGCTCACCAATAATTCTCACAAAGACACAGTGTGCTTTGTCATTACCTGTTATACTCTTCACTAGCTGCATCCCACTGTATGACCAAGTCTTTCAAATGTTATCCCTGCAAATTCAGACTGCCCTCCTTATACATTCTTCACATCATCATACATTTCTGCCTTACGCATAATTCATTCTTGAATATCATGTAACTGAAGGAGTTGCAGTTTAGTCAAGATAATCACTGACTAGGTTTCTTGCTCATCCTCTTAAAAGAGGACGGTTTGAATTCTTAGCAATGCTTTATTAAGAAACTTTCAATTTCAAAATAACATTTTTCATTAGACCTTGATGCCTGTCTCCTTCCCAGAAAGACCTTGCTGCCATGACTGCGTTCCCTCCTTCCCTTCCTCCCCTCAGCCTTCTATTGCTTGGGTGGAAGAGCATAAAGCTATCTTATGCAATCTGACGAATTAAAAATTTGCATGTAAGCCTACGTATCCTAAAATCACTTTCACAGGAAGCAATACGTTTTCAGTGCACGTGTGCAGAAAAAGAAGAACGTAAAGGATACAGCTCTCAGCCTCACTCCACATACACAAAAACTGTACCTAAAAAGTGAAGACGGTTTCACAGCACAGGTCATATCACAGGCAGAGCTAGGATTCACTCGTGATTTTCTTACTCCTACACAATATCAAATCTGCATGAACCCTTTAGTTTACACCAAATTAAAAAAATCTATTACAGTAGGCTATCCCGATTCCTTGATAAAGCTATACAGTTTTCGTTTAATTTGAACTAAAATAGAGTTACCTTTAGATGACTTCCTATTCTTAAAGGGTTTTTAAGAAAACTTTTAAAAGGTAAAGGGGCAAAAGTAATTAGAAATGGGAAACCAACTGCACAAAACTTCTCACATTCAAAACATACTATTTGGCGTATGCACTTTTTTCACAGGGACGGAATAATAAACTGTATTAAATATATTTTACATTTTCTTCTCAAAGCCAACAGATAGCCAGAATAGAAAAGATGTATCAACCTAGCTCACTAATACAAAATACCAGTTTTGAAACATTTTTGAAAATTAATGTTCCCTCTCTCTGTTCCTACAGCAATGCAAGAATACATGGTGAGATCAAAAGAACCACCTAGCCCAAGATACAGTTTTAGAAGTGCCCAGTGGTGGATATGTGCTACTGCATTATGTTTTTGTCACTTCAAGTCTACAGCGAATTAAACAAAATCATGAAAGATAGAACTGCTACTTTCACATTAATATCTATGTGCTTCAATGAAAGTCGATATAGACAGAAAACACATAAAAACCAATTTCTTCAGCCCCATTTTTTTTCTTTCCATTCTCATACTTCAAAGCCATAAAAAAACTTAAAACCCTCAACTGTATAAATTATATCGAACTTTCCTTGAAAACTTTATCATTAATAAACAGAGTTAGCCACCAGCTTTAAAGTGCAAGTTAGTCATCAATTATTTTATATATTCCATTTAAACAATGACATTGACACAATACAGAGACATACAGAATTATTTTTTTATACAACTGCACAAAGAAACATGGGAAGAAGAAAAAAAGAAAAACCCAAGAAACTAATTTCATTTTGGAAAGAAAAATTTATTAAGTATAAATAAGGCACACCCAAAACAGTACTTTTGATAGAAGCACCTTAAATATCCCCATAGGCATATTTTTTTACTCTAGACTTCAATACTACGGTCATTATTCAACACACATCAGCAAATTCCAGTCGATTGCAACATATTAAGTCTCTAAAGCTAAAACCTGTTAATTCACAAGCACAGTAACATTCAGCAACTGCAACTTACCATCTGAGATCCGGGAAGGGAGTAACAATCCTCTTCTGCCTAATTCAGCCAGAGCCAGGCATCCACCGTGCCATGCATTGTCTGTTTCCTGAAAACTAATTTTAAAACAAGTTTTGTTAAGACTAGCCTTTCCTTTTTGGATTTTGTTTGTCATGGTGAATTCATAACATTTTAAAAGGCACCAACCAGCATGTTTTTATTGTGTTGTTATTCCTGTTAGATTTTTAAAACATAAGAATGGTGAATTGAACATGTTTTCTTTCCCATTTTGTGCAATATAAATACTGATGTAAACATGATCAAATAAGCAATGACACAAGCAAAAAAAAAGAACAAAAAACAAAACAAAGAAAACAACAACCACGTATCAATATAAACGTAATAAACATAACCTATTTACAAAAGAATGCAATACAAAACACTCATCCAGAAAAGGAAAACAACTTCCTACTACACTGCCAAAAATGCAGGTTTACAGAATATATCCAAGATAAAAATGAACTGAATGCCAAACACAATCCTTAACTAGCAAAAGACGTCTGAGCAGTATAACAAATGTATAATACAAGCCTGTGCATTTCAAAGGTGTCTAAACACCACTGTTTGCTCATTTAAACAAAACCATAAACCAAAACAGTGCCTTATAGTGAACACAGCAAAAAGAATTTCAAAAACAGTACACAGATTTTGGTGGACTGGCAGGTAAAGGAGTGAAAAGGGGAAAGCTTGTATGCTGTGTGACTAAACACACATTAAGTTAATTTTGTATTAAACTACGAATAGGAACCTAAGAATAAGACACTAAACAACTGAACTATGTCACACCAAAGCTTCACCTCTCCCAATCATCCTGTGTCTGAAATGGGCCAATAGCAGATGCTTAGCCAGAGACAAAGCACAAAGGATCATTCCCTCATTAGCCTCCTCCTGGCTTTGGCAATCCAATGTACAGGGACTTCCCAAGCCAGAGGTTGCATCCAGAATGTCACATTTAATAACCTCTGATGGGACTCTCTTCCATTAATTTGGATAATCCCTTTTTGAACTCCCTTTACACTTTTGGCTTCTATAACATCCTGTGGCAATGACTTCCACAGGTTAATTGCGTGTAAATGTACTTCCTGATACTTCCCAGTTGTCGCACTCTGAGGAAGAGTGAATCGTAAACAATTGCTGGCTTTCCCTATTTCTTTCATATACATGATTTTATGTATCTCCATTAGATCCCTCTACTTTTTCTTGCCACTTGGAAGAATCCACGTCAGTTAAATCAATTCCTGATGATTGAGTTTTGATATTTTTTCCTTCTTAATAATACTTAACATTCCAGTTGCCTTCTTTATTTTCTGACTGCTGCTCCATTGACACCTTCAAAAAACTATCAAACCATGAACAGTGAATTCAAGATCTCTTTCCTGAGTAGTAGTAACTTTTATAGCTGGTTGTGTTCTTCCCTAAGTGCATTAGTTTTCATTCATTAGACATTATATTTCATGCCATTTACAGTCTAGTTACTTTATTTAGGCTTATATAACATTTTCTTTTCTGTCACCTTTAGTTTTCACTGTATTAGCTAAGTTCAACCATCAATCAATTTCATCACCCCACTGTTCACCTTTTTTCCAGGATAATTTTTTGAGTATCTTGAACAGCACAGGGCTCCTATGGACCCCTGCAGACTGTGCTGAAAGTCTCACTGTGATAAATGGTCATTTATTTCTTTCCTGTCTCTGAATTTATCTATAAGACATCCTTTCTTCTTATCCTGAGAGATACAATTTGAAGTGCCTCTGAAGAGCAACTGACTTTTTATTTTATTCAGTAGATATTTAGTGCAAAGTGTACAGAAGATATTTAGTGCAAAGCGTACAGATTCTCCTTTGTCTTGTCTACATTCATTCCCAAGTGCTTTTGGAGAAAGCAGGTCATTCAATTACTAGCTGCATTACTCACCCCTATGACTTGAAAAACAAGGAAAGAAAACACTGCGAGTACAGGTCTTTGAAGCTCCAGGGATAATTGAGATCAGCAGCACCTCTTAAATTAATCACAGTAGCACAGTGGAAGTATTGGCTAAGTAGATACTTTCACGTTGCAAGTTTTTAAGACTCCATAGCTTCTTTTTTTTATTGCATGATCCTTTTAGCTGAAATTTTTAATTTGCACTGTCAAGTAAGGTGGGATTTTTATTTTTATTTTTAAAGAGTAGATTTGAGTGTCAAACTAAAGATTACCTGTATTTTTTGTCAAAAAGAAATTATTCTTTTTGTTATTAGCTTAGTCAAAAACAGTTGTTTAGACCTTAAAGCTCAGGTACTCAATGCAGAATTGAGCAACTCAATACAAAAAAGCATATGGTACTTGTTTAACAATTTAGTCCATCACATGCTCTACATGCATGCAGAAGCAAGCCATCCAGCCATAAAGCACATCAGAAGAACATCCTAGCAGCTATAACTGATCAGACTGATGGTTTAGCTGATCTAAAAGCTGCTCCATGACCAACACTACACTCCTCTGGCCTAGTAAAAGAACAAGACAAGGATATTGTAACTCTCTTCAAAACATTCCTAGTCCCTGGCTGATCATGACAAGTGTGCAGAAAAGAAAAATGGTGGTTTGGTTTTGTTTGTTTTTTCATCAGGCATATACATCCACATCCTATAGTACAACACTTTTACAGTTTCACTGTGTACTGTGAATAACCACTTTTTCTGTAACCCAAACTTGTCACCTCCTACTTTAGTTTGTTTCTAATAATATAAAAACTAGAGAGCAATCATTTCCCTGTCATATACAACGTCATAAACCTCTGTTATACCCCTTTCATTCATTACTCTTCCTAGATGTTTTAGCCTCCCCTCACATAGAGACTGATTTGTAACACTAATAATCTTCAGAATCCTTTTGAATATCACTTCCAGGTCTACTATTTGCACACAACACTCAAGATATGATCACACCAGGAATTTTTAAGGCAGCGAGCTAATGAGCTTATAAAGTTTATTTATTTATTTATTCATTCCCAAAGATCAATTTTAGTCCTTCCAAATTAATTTAGAATGGGGTGGAGACAGAGGATTAGGAATAGTTTATTGAACACCCTGAGTGTGGTACACCTATGCCTTAGGAGATTCTGAAATCTGGGAGAAGAAAGATAATAAGATCTACAGATTTCTAGACCTATTTTTGTAACTGGAGTCTTCCTATTTCATAAACAGACACGTTTCACATGCACATAAAATATGAAGTAATATTTTTACCTAAAACAATCCAACAGAGACCCAACCACATCATCTGCTAATTCTTTTGGAAGTCTTCCAGTTATTCTACCAATTCTAGAGAAGAAAAAAAAAAAACAAACATACGGTGATTCATTAGTACTGCCATTTGATGAATAAATCCAATAAAAAATTCAGTTACTGGAAGCTTACAATACGATGGCTGAATTCAAGGTGACAATGGATCATGCTAACACCATTAGCCTAAAACACCAATCTCAAGCTTGAAGCAAAAGCTACAAAGTAGAGAATTAACACAGAAATATATTTTTTTCAAAGGGGAGGAGAACAAAGACATTTTGAAGAAATACTACTTTATAGCTTTTAAGTCAAATCTTACACAAGATGTCTATTTCCAAACCCAGCTGTAATTTTCCTGTAGACTAGCCCCATCTCACATGCACCTAGATAAAGTCATAAACACAGATTTACAGCATGAGCTGTGCTAAAGCCATTTGAAGTAACTATGAATATTGGCAAGACACAAATTATCAATCACAGGTTACATTAGACTGCATTTTTGTTGTTTAGCTTAATAGTTTAGAGTAACAGTACAAAACCTACCCTTTTGCTGCAGACCACCTGACAATAGTGTCTTTGTCTTTCAGTCCAACCAACAATTGCTCTGCAGATAAATGAAAATAATCGTTTTGTTTCAATTAATTTATTTAACAAGAGAAATACTTTTTAAAACATTACAAATCCATTTTCCTATTAACATAACTGCCTCCCAATTTAAACAAAAATATTTGTTTCCAGATTTATTATACAGGCCACACAAGCATGACTTGAAACTAAATAAACATAAAAGATGTCAAAATTGTTTTCTAAAACAGAAAATTTGGTTTAAAATTTGAATTACTCTGACAGATTCAAAATAGAAGTCATAATTTTTTTTTTTCAGAGGTTCCTTAGATTACTAAGTTATAGATGTTTTCTGATGCAATCTTTGCCTATTTATTTATAGCATATCCACCAGAAAGCTAGCAGAGGACCTCCTTTATGAATACATACTAACAGAAAACGCTGTTCCTTCGATACTACCACAGGTTAAAATCTTCCACATAATTCTTTTGCTTTCATGTAATGCCATTTACTTCATTTTTCATTATGAATTTTAATTCATCCTTCCATCTCTGAAAGGCTCAAGATAACACTTTCACATTACTGGGAAAGCGTATTTCAATAACTCCCTCCCTCAACCCCACAAAAAAAATGTTACAAGTACTGAGTTCCTACTTGTGATGCTAAAATTCAAATAATTTGGCAAAAATACCATATATTTTAACAAGATGCACAGATTGAAGTTTTATAGTCTTTTCAATTGTTCACGTTAGTGCAGATATACACTTTACTTTCTTAGCACTAAACAAGCCATTTTCCTAATGTGCACTTAATTTGCAGGCCTTACGATAACTTCTGTCTGGTTTTAACACACCTACAACATTTTCAATCTCTCCTGGAATGTCATATGCCTCATCATCCTCAGCTTCATTAGCAGCAACATTTATCATTTGATTCTGCGTGACCGAACCCTTAGCTTGCAGATTGGCAGCCAGAGACCGACAGCCACGCTGATACCTAAACAAATAAAAAAGAGACAGTTAATAATCTTTTCTGATTTAAGTTCCAACTGAAACAGGTATATACTGTTACAAAGCCTGCTTGTCAAGTGACTGCACCTCCCAGTATACAGCTTTCCAGTTATTTAGAGGTTGCTTTAAAGGAAAGGGAAAAATATCCCATTTTCCTCCCTCCTGACCCAGTTGTCTGTTTTCTAGGTTGAGAAAAGCTAGACTATTTAAATGGTTCCTGTGCAAAACTGTTTTGTACCTTTCATCATCTCTCTCCCTTTCCTGTTTCAATATAACCTACTTTCCACTACTGACAATAAGAGGCAAAATTCCCATGCCCTAAAACACTCTCCAAAACCTACCAAAAAAAAAAAAATATATATATATATATATATATCAATTTATGAAAAATAGTTTTTAAATGTTAAAGCCAGCTCAGTACTTTCTGCACAAGCTGTACTCAGATATTTAGCCTGTGGTATAGATACATTCTTACAAAAGATATACTTTCCATGCTAAAGTGACTCTTGCCATTGGGCAAGGTACACTCCACCTAAAAAGAATTTTCTATGCCTAAGGACATTCTCAAAAGTTGGTAAAAGAAATACAATAAAAAATAGTCACCAATGGAGCCTGCAATTTTAAAAATATCAGTGCGAGAAATCTAAAAAAGAGGTTGCCCTCTGGCAATAAGTAAAACCAGACACCAAAACCTGACTAATATGCAAAACTGAAGTGGGATCACAAACCACTTTTCCCCTGTGAACCTTCTATCGAATCAGGGTAGAAAAATGAAATGGAAAAATTAAGTTCATTCTCACAAAATTGAATTAAATCAACTTCAGTAACAAAGTTCACCACCTTCCCATCTTTACCAAGTTACGCATTATATAGGAAGAGACTTTGTAATGTGCAACATGAAACATCAAAAGACTTCGGTTGTCACAACATTGCAGTGGTTTACTATACCAAAATTGAAAAAACAGAGAAAACTAAATACAGCATAAGAAATCTAATTCTCCGAAGTGTTCAAATGAAGGACGTATGCAAGTCTTAAATAATACAAGGATTTCTTTTTTTTTTTTTTCGGGGAGGGAAGGCAGGAGGGCAGAGACTGGTAATCAAATGGATGGATGTAAGACTTTTTAAGGTTTTGGAGTGTTTGCGATTTTTTTTTAAAGATTCACTTTCCTTAAAAAAAAAAAAAATAAATAAATCATTGTTTCAGCTTTAAACTAACCTCCACTTTGCTACCTTTGGTTTCACAAATGTCAGTCCAAGTCGTTGAACAAGTTTCATCCCCAGCTTGCGAAGAACCATCTGATTACTTTCTGATAGCTTGCAGTTATCAAGACACTCAAGTACAGTACCAGCTGTAAAAGAAACATGTCAAGACAAATACTTTAAAAAAGACTCAGTAAAAAAAGAATAAATGTTTAAAATCTCAAAAAATCTGTAGCAGATTTAGATTTTTAAAGGTGTTACTGAAATGCAAATGCTGTACTACCTACTTTGTCATAGTTTTGACAATGGCCAAATAAGAGTAATATCCTTCACCTACCAAACAGGTAGGATTACTTTAAGGATTACTTTTGACTATGAAAATCAAAACGAATCTAGATCATGAGGGAGCATTTATGCGTCTCATTCTCACCGGAAGAAACATATTGAAGAATCTTTCATGGTCTAAGAACTTTCAGTAGCCTAACAGAACCAGAAGTCAGAAAAAACAATTCAGTTACTCTGTGACCAGTCTCTGCATACTAAAAAACTGTTCATTTTCCTCATTTTTTATTTTCAGGTAGCACCAACTTAAATCCTCTGCACAGAAAATTTTTATGATGATGAATGTCCATAAACACTTAGACATGAAAAATAATGTGTACGTGTAAACAATCAGCAACAAAACCTTTCATTTGGGCACATCAAAGCTAACAAAGTTATTTGTCCAGCAAAGTAAAAAACAGAGACTAATGGAGAGTCTTGGATTAATGACTCCAGAATTCAAAATTTTCACAAGAAACACATCCATGCTACAAATAAAACAGTCCTTTTGCATTTGCAGCCTGAAACGACTTACTCAAAGAAAGAGCCTACAACTTATCAGTAGTTAATATGAACTAACAACTCAGACCCTGGAGGACCTATCATTCTTACTGTAAGCACTGCAGATACAGAATTACATCTTTCTGCAACTTTCTAATCCAGTCTCATACTGGGTTTTCTAAAATATCGAGATCAAGGATATAGCAATTCTTTCAAAGACTGAGAAATCGTAGGGCACATGACTTAAAAATCGACTCAAGTTTTCAACAGCTTTATGATTTATCCTGACATACTGAAATAATGTAAATAATGTAAAATAATACATGCAGGCAAAATGGTGAAGCCAATAATGACTATTATTTAAATATCTTCCTGCAACCTGGATTTTTGTTTTTTACAACTTTTAAAAAACTAGATATTAATGCTTTAAAAGACTGCAGAAACATCAATACTCACAGAGAGAAAAAAAAATTAAGAATATATAAATATAAGCCTTTTCCAAGTCCAACTACTGAATCACTGTGGATCATCCACAGATCCAAGCAAATGGTCTCAGGAGTTGTGCTCGTTTTTAACACCAGTTCTATAATACAAAAGGACTCCAGTTCTATAATACAAAAGGACACTTTTGTGTTGTCCTTTGACTTCCACCTCTTTTTTTCTATTTGATCTTCAGTTCTGTTATAACCCTGTAATAACTAACAATCTCTGATTTTTTTCACCTCTCACATTTCATTTTCCCCCAAATTTTTTGTCTGAATATTTGCTTCTTAGCTGTGAGCATTCTGTCTTTTCTGGGGTAAATTTATTAATTCATTGGTATGTGCCTTGCTTTCCTCATACTACCAGATGCCACAGGCCAAAACATCTAACTTTACCAGCAGGGTTAACAACATGAGCCAAATATTTGTTTTGATTATGACAATATTTTGCTGTACAGATGCATCTTTTAAATTATTTTGCATTATACTATATTTTATCTAGCCTGTTCATGTTTCTAGTTATCGGACACATCCATAATTTTAGTAAGTAAGGGTCTGCATGTCATACTTAGTAACTGGGAGAATGAAACTGTTTCCTGCTCTAGACCTACGTAGTTTATCTTCTGAAGTCAAAACCACAAAATCATTCCATTAAATCAAGTTATAAGCATTCTAATGCAAGTTTACATCATTGCTTGATTCCTGTGAATAGCACAAAACACATTTCTGGTGTTTTGCTAAGTTCCACAAGAAAGATGATCTCTTTTGCTGTGTTCTGTAATTAGCCATTATCTCTCTGTACCTCTCTTTTCCACTACCAATAAAAAGCAAACCAGTATTGTGCAGTCAGTTCAGAACAATTCCAGGTTTTACCATGAGAACATACTTCCAACATAAAGATACAATATTCAGAAACTTCTGTGTTCTCAAGTACCTGTCTATCCCTAATTTAATCCATTATCATCTCTTTCCACTGAAACTTTTCCTCTTTTCAACAACACCACCACATGATTCCAGCTGGATCCTGTATACATCAGGTTCTTTAAACTTGGAATTTCCTAAATCCAGGGCTTATGTTAACACTTGGAAATTTTCTGTAAAATTTTCAGCACTAACAGGCATAACACCAGGATATGTTCTAATGAATTTCATTAAAATATGTTTCACATCTTATGTTCTGTGCTCAGCCCCTTTAGCCCAATGGCGAACCTGATCACCTGCCAAATTAGATTTTTCAACATAACATTCTTCAGCTGTATCTTCTCCTCCCTCACTTTGGCTTCTCTTCTTTTTCCCTTACTTTGCATGTTTTAAAACTTTATTTTACTCTGTACAGAACCATTCATTCTTTATCAGTGCGTCCTTTCTTCCTTTTTAAATTGAAATGGCTTTAAAAACAAAAATCAGGATATTACAAACTTACCATAAGGTAAACAGTCTTCTCTTTTGCCATGTTTAAATAACTGTGCCTATAATTAAAATAGGGAAAATAAATATAAGAATATAGAGATTCTAAAGCTTAATATATCAGGCATATAGATCTAAAATATTTTTTAATATTCCTGCAATAATCTAAGCTATTTAGTAATTTAAACAGCCAAGAGGAAGAGTCTCGGGGTGCAGCTCTACTTCTTTGTAAGTCAATGCAAGTCAAGGCTACCATGGCTCAGCCTGCCCCTCCCATTCATACACTCATGCAGACAGCCAGCTCAGGGAGCTGATTTGGCCCAAAAACACACGCTCAAGGAGGGGGTTGGGGAGCCGTTCTTCAGCCAGCTCAGCTCCCTGATCCATCCAGCTCAGTGCTTCAGTGCTTGGTCACACCAGTTCAATGCAGGTGCAACCACAGCAGCTATTATTTAACAGCTCACGCTGCTTTGAACCTCTAAGAACTGAAGACGAATCTGCAGACCATGAATAAGTGGAACTCTACATCCTGTTTGGGACCTCATGACATCGAAGGGTTCTCCAAATTGAACAAAGCCTTGCTCGTAATTTAGACAGAACACATCAACGCGCCAGTTGCTGTGAGAAGCAAGACAGGTGGACACACGTGAGCGAGCTTGGTTGTTGGTAGCAATCAAACTCAGACAAGACAGGACACAGCACAGACTCCACTGCCAAGTGTTTTACCCTGCTTCTCCAGCAGCTTTTGAGAACTCCCTGTTAAACTAAAAAGTACAGAATTCCCTGACTGCAAATATACCTCCACCAGACACATTTTAATTCCTGTGCCAAGGGATTTAAAGAAGAGTTCAAGTATTCAGTCCTGCAAATAGCCCCCAAAATAATTTTACATATGGTTAAAAATCACAGTAAGATTTAGCCTCAGCTGTACAGGGAGAAAAAAGCACTATTACTAGCAGACAAAAACATGTTACACATTTAAAGTTTCCCCAGTCCACTTCATATGTATCAAAACTACTGTGTTCAGCCACTTGGTTTTCCTTGAACTTTGCCATTCACCAGAAGAAAAACCTTCGTCAATAAACATGCCTAGGAGTTAAACAAGAACAGACTTACCTTAAAAATATGTACTTTCTCACACATACCAAATACACATGCCTCCTGTACTGCAGGTGTGGTTAAGAGCAACAAAAGCAATAAAAACACCTTTAGGCTATGTACCCATTCTGTTTTGTTTTGTAACTAAATTACATTTTAGAATCCTAAATTAGCACTTCTGATCAGCTTTACTACAAGCTACATAGTGGAATTTAACAATGTATCTTGAATTATTTGAGATTTTTAATGTTTTCCTGAAGTAACCAGGCAATTGTAAGGCATCCTATAAAAAGTACACTTGCAAAACAGAAATGCTACAGAACCATTATAGGTTCTCTAGCAAATCTATAAATCTAGAGTATTGTTAACAAACCTAAAAATTGGCCTGATTTTTCTCTCTCTGCAGAAGTGTGCATAAGCTCATTTGTTCGTATCTTTGTGCCTGTGTTTAGAACAGATGGCTTCTTCCCAAGGTTTGACAGGTGGCAATGGATGCCAGTAGACACTGCAGCATTTCTGCAGCACCTCATCTTCAGAAGTACTTCTCTCTGCACACAAGCCCAGGTAAGAGCAAATACTGTTTTTAAGGTGTGCATGGACTGCCTCAAATTTATTAAGACTATGTTAAAGCATATTCCATCAAAATATAGTGTAACTCCTAAAGTACTGATAATGGAAAGAAAAAGCTTTGTAATATAGCCTTGGGAATGCTCCTGGGCAAGTGCATTTGGAGCTCTAGCCCCACACTTCACAGCAAACTGTCATGGAGTTCCTGCAAAGATGGAATAGTAGCCTCAGAACATGCTCGCATTTTCACTCTTATGTAGCTCCTTAATTCTAACACCTTTCTGCAAGTTTCTTCCAGAGTTTTCACATCCTCAAGGCCAACTTTGAATTCAGTTCTGACTCCTTGAGAAAAACATAACCAGAAGGTGTATCGCCTCAAAGCGAGAAGAGGGAAGAAATTAACCAACAGAAAAGCAGGAAATAAGAAAACTCTTCACTTATTGTAGAAGACTTATTTTTAATGTTTTTTCTCAAGACAACTAAGAAACCAGCCTCACTTACAAGTCAATTTAGAACAGCAAACTCAACAAATTTCACATGTTTCTCTAGAGAATTTACTGGACAAGCGAAACACATGTTGTTTTCCTATAACAGTTTCATTACATACTTAAATAACAAACTATTTTCATATTTGATTTTCAACATGGAATATCTACTCACAAATACACCAAAACTTTATAATGTACTTTCAGATGTTAAAATCATTATAGCAACAGCTGTAATTCAACTGAGATTTACACTACAAGATAGCTCGGTTATTTATTTTTTTCAGAAAACAAATCAGGTTCCACACCTTGAAACTAAACCTCTCTTCAATCATTCAGTAGCAAGAGTTTAGCCCATCACAAGAACCCTGACAAGTTTTAGACAGGTCTACATAAGAAAATCTCAGGGAAAAGCACTGTTTAACTTGAGAATTAAAGTTACAAATAATGTTAACTTCCATTAAGAATATACACTCTGTACATACCATATGAACCTTTTTCCTTATAAAGTATGAAAAATATGCAGATTCTAATATAGGAAATTTTCAGCTATACAAATCATAGTAGTTTATTCCCATCTTCGACAAGTTTAGTACCTGATTCAATGTTCTCCCTTACTCTCGAATATGAAGTAAGGGGTTTTATTTCATTGATGCAAGTTTTTATGGAAGTACAAATTAACCAAATAACACTGTAGCTAGTGTGTTACAAGTTAATAAACAAACTTTAAAAATGGGGACTTAATATTTACATGGTTTTTGATAAATAAAATGTTATTTATTGATTTTGGAATAAATAAAGCTGAAAAAGAGGTACATGTGAAATGGAAAAAGTTTTGTTTGCACCAACTGATGTACACTGCAGGTGGAACATAACCTTCTACCAGATGATTGGTGTTTCAGCAAGTGACACGTTAAGCATTTTCTTTCTCTCAAAGAAAATCTAATATTTTTTTAAGCAGAAAACAATTCTTATAAAAGTAGGCAATAACCATACAGCTGAGTACTACTCTTTGTATGGTCAACAAAGCTGGGAATCCAGCTTCAGCTTCCACCCCCAACCTTTTTTTTTTTTTTTTTTTTTTTTTTTTTAATATTAAGATGATGTTTTCATGACTTCTTCATGAATCAAAGCATGTAAAAACATTCACAAGCCCGAAATTTGTCAAACGTTCAAGCTTCATTGATAACTCCTCTGGGGAAATAAAAGAGCACTTTACCTGCTCTATCGGCCTCTAAAATAAAAGATGTGTGTATTTTTCTATTTTTGTTTTATGTTACTAACATGCATATAAAGCAAACTTACTGTCTTAGAAAAATCCTGCAACACTAGAGCATACATACAGGGGTTATACTAAAAAGCAAAGTGCACGGTGCACCACTGCAAGCAAACAAATAAAAAAATAAATAAGGAAAAAAGGACAAATCAGCATTACAGTATTTAGTTTAAACTTCCTGCCTTGAAGGAAGAAAAACATCCGAGGCACACCGTTTCAGAAAAATCTGATACAAACAAAATAATTAATAAGCTTGGTTTGCCACCCATATAGACATTTTAGTGTCAGCAAGTAATAATACTGAAAGTAAGGAGCCTGTCTGTTGGAGTATCCAGGCAATCGGAGTTACACCCTGGTCCCTCCACTTTAATGAGGACACAGAGCATACACCAACTCACCCAACCTGTTGAACTGTTGAAAAGTATGTGACTCCCTCTCTTATAAATAATTAAGCCACCTACAAATTAGAGAAAATCAGTGGTGTGCAAGCAATGACGACTGTCAAGTCTGGTTTTGCTTTAGAAATAGCATGGTGCAAGGAAAACAAAACCCAGTTTCTTAGTAATCATAGAAGAAATACACCACACCTTCCAATTGTCTACATAACCCACTTTAGGCCCGACCTCTGTGAGATATATCAATCAGGATCATCTCCGGGACATGTTCCCCAAGCTATACAAATCACCATTAAGGGTGGCCTGACTGCTTGGCAGCAAGTCTACCTTCCTGCCGAGCAGGAGTCGCAGGTCTGAACCTACCCTCTGGTTGTAACCAACAAGGCAAGGACTGGGAGGATAATTTCAGCCTCTGCGGGAAGAGAAGAAAATGGTATCTTTCATTACTCTGGAGCACCCCCTAGTAGTGGCACAGCATCCAGGTCGAGGGAAAGCTATCACTCATTCCTGCCTCCAGGCTAGACGTGGGGAGGTAAACAAGGTGAGGGAGGACGTGCTGTCAGAATAATAAATTTGCTTGAAAGTAGAGAGTATGGAACGCACTGCAAGTGCAACAAATGGTGAAAGAGTTGAGTTAAAGCCCTTGTTCTTTATACAGCTTCAATACAACTAGAAATAGTGTGTGTCAGGGTATTGATCATGGTAATTACTCTGACAAGCTTTGATACACAGCACAGTTAAATAGTTGGCAGAAGGAGTTAAGTTCTTGTATCATCTTAGTTATTTATCGATTGAAAGCCTGAAAAATTTAGACTAATAGATCAGGACTTCCATCTTAACAAGACTGCCAAAATAGATTCTGAATACTTAAAATACTATATATAATGCTTTAGACAACACTATATTCTAAAAGGAAGAATAAAATCAATCTAATGCTAACAGAAACTCTGAAGCTTGAACTAACCTCAGTACTTCTGGTGACAAAAAAAAAACAAAACAACACAGAGGTATCAGAAAAGGCCATGTTGGAATACTCTGTACTCTTCAAAAAGAGAAGAGATGCAGTATTACCAGAAAGAGGTAAAGAGGTCAGTGCCCTTCCATAAGAAAGGATTTTTTTTTTTCTCCTTGTATCAGCTTTGCTTTTTGGGCACCTTTACCACCAAACCATCAAACAATACCATCTTTTTAAAAAATAACGCCAATGGACAATCCTAGCATCACTAATTCTTTAAGAATGCCAAAAAAATAGAGACTTGGGAAACATTCTATTTGGAAATATTCTATTTTTGTGCCTCTGGGTCTGAAAGAATAGAGTTGGAGAGTTCTTTCTTCCCTGGAGCAAAATTTACATAAGCATGCAGCTATTGCTAAATAACCTTTGCATTAGAGACAGCTCAGGGAAATGCCCTGTTCTTAAGACTCTCGAGTTTCATCAGATCACCGTGTAGGGCGTTTTATTTTTTTTAATTATTACTCACACTTGTATACTGAATCACTTATAAAACAAATAAGGTTTAATAAGTTTCAATGCCCAAGGCTACCTCAACATGATGACATCTCTGTCACGCAAGAACTGGGAGTGCTACACCCTGCAGCAATAACTAAAAAGCTGTTTGATATAATGGCAGGTTTAAAAGCAAACCTCCAGACCAAGAGAATTTAAAATGCAGATTCTTGAAACAGGTTAGATGTTTCCTTCAAGTAAACAATTGTTATAAAAAAGTAGCAATTTCATGTTAATCCAACATTTATAATCCTTCACATTACCTACACGTACATAGTGTCCAAACACAAAAATGAATTTAGTTCGACACTGAGATTTTAGTTTCAACAGAAGAAAGCACTTCAAGCAGTTTTAAAAACTGAATCTGAAACATAGCAAGCAAAGATTCCTGCTAGTGCACACCTGTTGTGAAATGATATATTACTGACGACAGGTGTAAAGAAAAAAAGAAAAAAGCATCAGTGGAATTAAAATGTGTAATGCAGGCTGCGTGTTTCAACAGGAATCACGAAACAGTAGTACTTGTTCTACACATAATGCTGAGTTAGATTAAACAGTAGCATACCTAATCACCGAGACTTAAGGCCACGAAGAGGCAGATCAAAGTGCAGCAGCACAGAACTACTCACTGCGTACCTAAGTTGCAGTTTCAGTTCATTGAAATGCAAGGGCTTAATGTCACTTGGAAACACTTTTGCCATGCCAATCTCACAGCAATGCAGACCATAAACAGCCTAATATCATAATCCCACTGAAATCCATGCTGTTAGGGGAAGCTCCAAACTGATCCTAGGTGGTGGGGGGAGACTTATTTCACCCACTGTGGCCAAGCAGCATTACCTCCCCGAAACCTGCCTTGCTGTACTGGCTGGGAACTGAAAATTTGTCTTTTTTCTCCTGCTTGTTCAGACACAAATACCAGGTAACTGCAGTTTGACTCTTAAAGTAACAAGTTGCTGGAGGAATTCAAGGGCAAAGACTTCTGAAGCTTGCCGAGCCAAGTTTTAGTTGTCTCTCCTGAGGATGCATGTTGCTTTACGCAGTTAGCAATTACTGTTTTGTTTCTGTAGAGACTGCTAAAATCTTGAATGTTTAAAGGAACAGGTTTACTTCTTTTGAATACTGCTTCTACTTTCAGGTAATATTTTTGGTTTAACTACATGCTATTGTTCTAAGTGTTATATTAAACGCTCAAAATAAATATTTCCTATTCCACTTAAGCATGTCTCCATACATATACCTACATATGTATCTTTCTGAAAACCTTTATTTCCTAATGATACAATTTGTGCTTAAATTGCAGTAACTGAAATTAAAATTTCAAAGCTAAATGCAAGAAAAAGGCTTTAAAAATCAGTTTGTTCATGGCTACCAACTAGAACAAGAGCTGTAGGATACCAACTAAACTGGCTTGATAAATATTTTCTCCCATTCCACGATGTATAGGAGGAAAAAAAAATCATACAAATGCAAGAAGGCAGGCTTCTGCTTCCAGGTATATTGTATCACATTCTAGTTTCGATTCGACTTGTTAAGTATTCACCTGTTTCGCTTAGTATGCACTAATGAACAGGTGGATAGAGCCAAAGCCAAAGTCAAAAGAATTATGACAAAACACTAATGTATTATACATCCTACAGGTCTCATCATGCACCTAGAATGGCAAACAGTCTCCCTTTCCAGATCTGACAATAAAATGATGAAACATCACTCTGTCTTTTGAAACAGACTGCAATGCATACAAATAATGCTTCCTCTTGCTTAAGCAGCAAGTCCTAAGTCATTCTAAATATAGATCATTTCTCCTATCTTCTGATTTGGAAGAGCTGCTACAGGAAAAAAAATAAAATCTATATATAAAAAAAACACCAGCACACACACACACTTGTTCCAGAACTTTGCTTTGATGTTTAGTAATGTACTGCATACAAGTCCTCAGAGCAATTATTTAAAAAGAGCTGCAAATTTATGCAAATTATAGAAACTCATACAAATGCCAGCAAATCCTTAAACCTGGACAAAGGCTACCCATGTGCATGCCCTCTGACTTCGTGTGTGCTATCTCAACTTTGTTAACAACAAAAACAAAGCAAAGAAGAAACAACTCCACACACACATTCCCCTACTCCAGGCAAATATGTTTGGACATCACAATTGGAACAGATACCAGAACTGTTAATTCAAGCAATTCAAAATACACAAATACTTTAACAGTATAAAACTGCAGGAAAGCTGTTACAGAAAAATATTCTTACAATGCACAAGAGGAGTGTTATCATATAGCACTAGTTCAGGTATTCAAGTTTTCTTCCCCTACCTGGACTGTCCTATGATTGTACAACTATATAGGTATTACTTTTAAAACCCGAACTGAGGATTTCACTCTTATAAAGAACATTAAATGATGAACTTCTTCTGATTAACAAGCAAATAAAGGAAGTGTATTTTTTTCAGCCTACTCAACTACACAGTCTAGTAAGTTTATTATGTCTTATTAAAACTCTTGAGAACAAAAATTTAAAATTATCAGAAAAAATTTATCAGAATGACTAAAACTTTCATGAATCCTGGGAGGGGCCACTGCTACATCAAAAGCCCGACTTCTTCATTTTGTACAGTTCCAATTACTTCATTTTTTTTTCACAGGTTTGGTACAAAGCCAAACAAAATTTGAGTTATGAAATGACTACCAACATACAATCAGATACATTTTTGAGAGTTATTTATCAATATCTGTACTGGCAACTTCCCTTTCATTTGTTGATGAAAACACTACTTGGAGAAAAAAGACATATATGTGAAGTTGTACCTTCAAAACTATTGTGCAAGAAATTCTGGCTTTATATTATCTTACCATTTTTAATCAGCATGAATTTCTCTGTACATTTTCTATTAAAGGTCTACCACAACAGTATTACATTGGAAAATATATATATATATAATCATCTATCTTTGAGAAGAAAAATGGTATTTACCAGAGCCTGCAGCATGCCATTCATAACAACAGTCCCCTCCATAGTCTGAAAGGAGGATTTAGATAACATTGAAAGAGTCCAGTCCAGAAAGTCTGCCATCCTTTTTTGCCTGACATCAGGGCGAACAATAAATCTGTCACAGAAAACAAGAACAAAAACAAAACACTGCAGTTACTATCTTCACAACTGTCAAATAAATTAATTTTTTTCCTGCTACCCAAACCAGTTGCAATTCATGAAGACAATTCTTCAATGAGGATTTTCTTAAATTGCAGAGGAGAGAACACTACAAATCTTCCTAAGTTTAGTCCTTCCGTTTCTGAGCAAGGCTCTGACAAAATTTTCACCTATAAACATACCAACCTGTAAGCTAGAATTCTAAAGATTTCCCAGCTTAATTGCAAAAACAAACAACTTTCTACAGTTACAACATAAAAATAATTTCCATTACAATTAGTAAAAACTGAAATGAATGAAAACTGAAATTAATACAAAGATTCTCTACTATTCTCACCAAGAACAGCTAGAAGACAGCGTAACTCAGCAATGGGTCCATACAGCACTTGTTATCAGCCAGATCCTGTTCCAGGCCCGTAGGAGTAATCATCAGCACTGTATTTGTTTGTTCAGGTATTTGTTAAGGTTAAACACCTAATATTTAACATACTGGATGGGTCAAGAGATGCATTTTTACCATTCTAACAGAGGACCGAAGAGGTTTATCATGGTTAAACTACTTCCTACAAACCTACAAACTCAGTCATCGTCAGCGCCAGCCAAGCCACAGTTAGGGCATCTACTTCAGTCACTGCATTTAGTCTTGTAAAAACTAGGTTCCTAGTCCCGCAGAGATTGAGACTAATTAAGAAACTTTCTCCTTGGTGCAATCAGAGGAAAAGTACATGGGATAGCCCTGACTGTAGAACTCATAGTGCTTAAAATAGAATGTGTACAGAGCTTTCATCTGGCTACTTCATACACCTGCAAATTCAATGGGGAACTGCATCAAGAGCCAACTAACGGGGAATATTAAATACAGAGAACACAGGAAACAATGAACAGATGTGATCACTTGAATTGCCTTCAAAGGCTGGATCTATTGTGTTCAGCAAAAAAACAATGAGGATTTAGAGGAGGAGTTAGTTGAGAGGGGTTGTTTTTTGTTTTATAATAGAGCACCAAGGACAATTCCTTCTCCGCAATAGCGTAGGTAATAGAAGTAACCTGTAAAGTAGATGAACTGGTTCCTAGACCCTTTCTCAGCCCAAAGGAGTTTAAATCTTAATTACTCTAAGGAGTGCCCTAACCTCCAGACTAGAAGCAAGACAAAGATAAGCCTCATCTCCTCCTACTGCAGCCAGGTCACTGAGCAGACAGAAAGCTCTTGGAACAAACCCCAGCTTCTCTGCCGTAAGAAAAGGGAAAGACTTTGAAAAATGCAAAGTTTTGGATCCTGATGTTTCTGAATTTTACCTGAAATGCATGCTCCTTCATGCAGGAACAAGAGCCCAGGCTTCCCCTTCCACTCCTCTGTCTCCCTGTAAGAAGTTTCCTATTCAGCAGGTTACGGAGTTAAACTTCTCTATTTTATCTCCCTAGGACTCTTGCATTCCTGCCTCCCTAACAGTCTAACTTCAACAAGATGAAACAGTTACCTCAGAATATCTATGCCCTGCTCATTACAGAACTGCTTTTGGATGTGAAAGCAGTGAATTCAAGTACACCAAGGCCAAAAGGCATTGAACTCAGGTCTCCTAATTCCTTATGAAATATTTTAATCATTAGTCTATTTTTAAAATGGTGTTTTCATAGTAAACTAATTACAGCTACACTAAATAGTAATTTTGCTTCCATTACTCTTACACACCTTGATCCAGCTAGCACCGGAATATATTCTTAATATTCCTTAATGTATTCTATCACCTTATTTGTTATGAGCATATGCTTTTAATAAAAATTAATTCAGCCAATAAAATGGATGTGCAAAGAAGTATATAACTGCT
The DNA here is from genome assembly GCF_963932015.1 of Anas acuta. Taxonomy (NCBI): domain Eukaryota; kingdom Metazoa; phylum Chordata; class Aves; order Anseriformes; family Anatidae; genus Anas; species Anas acuta. The sequence goes on along the minus strand of NC_088996.1, from coordinate 6,356,613 downwards.
AACAACACGCCTGCATAGTATTCTGCATCAGGATGAAAGGAACTTAAGAAATCCTTCTGAAATCCAGGGTTAAGCACTGCCTGTTTAAAGTTTTTCTGAATGTAATGCAGGAATCAGTACCGTTACTATACAGATGCTTCCAGTAGTCATTTATTTTTAGATACCTTGGCATGTAAATTCAAATAATCTCAAGCGATGACAGAATATTTTAAATTCACTATCCCTGCTTGAGAAGGCTTGCAAATACAGAATATACCTTAAAAAAGCCAACCACATTTGGTTGGTTTGGGGATTTTTCTGTGTTTTTTTAGGAAGTGAAGATGGTAAAGGGCATATTCAGGCATATATGCACCCTTAAGAATAATTCACTGCATGTCACAATTTGCATGCCTTGTGACAAGGCAGATTACCAATGCTGATACGTAGAAATCCTAGAAAAGCAACTTCCAATCATCACTTCCAAAACGACTGCAAAAAAAACAAGATAAGCAGGCAAACCCACAGTCTGTCACATGGAAGTAAGTACGCAATAAACAAGATTATTTATTAAAGACTATTCTAAGGATGCATGCATTCACTTGAATTTTCTTCTTCAGAATAAATCATAAAAGTACAAGATTCGTCACCAGAGAACTATATGCTAGTCCCAACTCCTTCATGAATTTTCTGCATGAAACAAAACACAAAGTGTCTGTTTTGCCATCAGATTCACCATTGTAGCATTATACTCAGTGAATACAAGCTTCTAAAGCATTTTGGGTCCTGTGACTGAAATTCAGAATAAATTCAAAATAAATACATTGACAGCTATTTCCCCAAAAGACAGAATCTGCTCTACTAATTTATATTTAACAACTATTTTGATACAACTAAGCCTGTAAATTTTGTGCCTCTTTCAATCTAGAGAAAAATGCTAAAACTGATTTTATTGTTCAGACTAGCTACCCACATCCAGTAAATCTTTTCATCTTGTTCACCCCACACAGCCTCTGTGCCTGTCGCAAAACTATGTTGGCAGAGCCCCCTAGTGTACATTAGAACATATGCAAGCTTAAATACTTCATTTATCTTATTTAAAAAAAAAAAAAAACTACGTGACAGACTAAGCAGTCTGAAGTTCTCTTCCATTAGAATATACTAGAATAAAGACATATGATGTGATATATATCGGGAAAGGGTATGAAACCAACTTAAGTTTCCAACTTAAGTTGGTTTCATAACACACTAGGTCAGAAAGAAAGAGAACTTCATTATTTCAAATTTATAAAAAACCCGATTACTGAACTGACACAAAAGGTATCGTAAGAACTGCACCTCTTTTACAATTAGTTTGGTATCTAACACTAAGCTTTGTAAAACAGTATGGTTTACAAAGTTCCATTATCCTAAATCTATTTCATTTGATGAACTATTTCACGATAAACCTATGAAAACAGTACCTTTCTCTGGTCCAGAAAATTAAGAGGAGGGATATTAAGAAAAAAATCTAGCATTACTATTTTGTTTTATGTAACTTAAGTACTTCTAGGAGACATCGAGCAATTACGTTAATACCAAATTTGTTTATTTTCTATGCAATATACTGCAAAAAATGAGCAGCAACACAGCGTAACTTCATCTTTTTCAAGCTCTTTAGCACAAACCAGTCCCTAGAAACCAGTTTGAAAAGCATTCTGCTAGCAGTAAAGACCTTTACGTATCACTTGTAATGTATGCCTGTTCTTCCGATTAACAGAAGAAAACGTTTACAATAAACATGCTATTGGACATGATTCAAGCAAGTTTAACACCCCATATAGTTGGCAACTACCAGTGCTCCCAACACTGTCGTTAGTAATACATCAGGCTAAAAAATGACAGGGGAAAAGGGAGCTAGCTTTTTCCTTTCTGTTAAAAAGCAAAAAAGAGACTTACTTTGAAACCAGTACAGCAGCTGCATCTCGAGCCTTATCACTGACAACCAAGTAACACTAGAAGTAAAACAGAACTAACTGTAAAAGAATTCAAACACGTAGACTTAATAATACAACTACGTAACAACTTTGTACATGAGTACATTAATATTTACAATTACATTATACTGAGTTTAAGATAGTAAAAAACATATAATCCATTTAACAAAACGTATCTGAGACAAACTCACACATTTAATGTCTTTCAAAGCAAGTTTACCTTTACTGTAACCTTAAAGTACAGTCATATTTGTGTTACTACATTTCTGCAAGTGTTAAACCACTTAAGGGCTGCAAGTGTCAAAAGGGTAAGGATAAGCTGTTCGGTTATTTGTGGGAAGGGGGATGATTATGTTTTATCTTAAAGGGATGACGCGTTAGCCACTTTAAGTTTACACAAAGTGAAATTTCATTATCTTTGTTGAGAACTCTTTCCACAGTCATAGCTTCGTTACTCATCCTGACAAACACTAAATTCCTATATAAATATGTAAAGTTGACTTTCAGAAAATCTAGCTAGTATCTTTAAACTCTAAAAGCTCTTACCACAGTCAAAGGCATACACTCATAGCAGATCATCATAAAATTTGATGATTTTTTTTCCCTGAAGTAATAAACTGTCTAACCAGACACTAAGGAATTAAATAACATACTAAAGATTCTTCAACTATGGAGAAATTCTTTACAGAGTAGACAAAGAAAACACAGGATTAAATAACGTTTTGAAAAGATCAGAATTTACTATATATTGAATACATTAATATTATTAATATTGAAATATTAAGCCTAAGAAAAGTGTTATAGGTTTGCGGATATTACACGACATATTATACTTACTTTTGCTACTTTAAGTATGCGATCCATTGTTGGCATGCGAGCATGCCCTTCTTCAGAAACAGTATTTCCATCAAACCGGGCCAGATCAAAAGGAATCAAGCATATCATGGAGAGCCATAATAAAAGCATGTAACGAGTTTCCCAAGTCTGGAAAAGAAGAGTCAAACAAAATATACACTCTGTTTTCTGAACTGTGTTCTAACAAGGTGCCTGGAGAACAAAACTATCTCCTCTAAAGTACTTCTACACTAAGAAGATGAAAACTTTGAACCTCAATGTTCTGAAACACCAAAGGAGAAAGAACTACAAGACACCTCAAATGGGAAAATTGTAGTCAAGTGAATGGACCCTTTCCCCTGAATCTGAAGTTTAGAGACAGTTCATTCTTTTCCAAAGAAAAACTGCATTTTCCTATTTTTCTGTTTTCTCCTTCCCTCAGCCCATTTGTGCCTCCAGTCCAGTCAAGCAGAAAAAAAAATAAATGCAAACAAATAAAAAACCACTCTAAATTAGTAAGGAAAGTGACTCTCCATATAGAAAGGAAAAGGAGAGAAAGAAAATGTATGTTCTTAGACAAAGTGCAACAACAGAAAAGGACCAAGAGAGAAATATGTCCTTCCTAATTTATGTATTCCTTTCATGGGCTTATTGAAAAAAATCTAGGTGTTCTGAGAGACAGACAAGAAGCAACTTCTAAAGAGCTTCTATGGTATGGTTTCAGAATAAAAATAGATATTTCATAAATCAAGTCCTTTACCTGCAAAATACTTAAGCTTTGAAAAGTTGTACAAAAAAATGATTACCTTAGTTTTATGGCAGTTGGTCTTTAAAAAATAAAAGCTGTACAACTATATCAACACCAACAGAAATGTTGCTGCAAGAAATTTATTAAAAATTATTTGAATTTTGAGCAGAATTAGTCTTCATATCCATGATTTTTGTTACCTTTAATAGATGATGATCTCTCTTAAAATTAATCTATGTTAAAAAAAAATTTGGAATCCTTTCTTTCTTCATTCAATAAAATAAAACAATATGAACTACAGTATCTCAATCCATGCTTAAAAATTATTTGCTTAAATACTGTTTTCATCAAAATTCTTGCTCCCAGCTAAAGAAATCTTTAAATCAGGAGGGTATGTAATGAAGTGTGTGACTTTCACATTAATTCTAGCTGTTCAATTAACACTGAGCAGGTTATATTGCAGCTTTACATGCTATTTTTTACAGGACTATTTTCTACATTGTTCTTCAGCTTCTTCTCTAGGAGACATAAAAATTAAACAGGAAGTACAGCAGGTTCTCACCTCGCAGTCTTTTGGATTCTGGTCCATAAGCATATCCAAAACAGGCTGTAAATCACCAACCTCATGAGGAAACAATCGGAGGAAAAGTTTGTATCCTCTCACCTGTAACATGAAGTTTCAAAATTTAGTAAGCCATCTATCAACATCAAGTATTGAGGAAAAAGAACAGACCCTTTGAGGAGTTAATATATCATAGAATCATTTGGGGTGGAAGGAACCTTAAAGCTCATCTAATTCCAAACCCCCTATCGAGACCATGGACACCTCCCACCAGGCCAGGTTGCCCAAAGCCCCATTCAGCCTGGCCTTGAACACTTCCAGGGATGGGGCAGGCACAGCTGTTCTGGGCAACCTGTTCCAGGGCCTCATCACCCTCTGAGTAAAGAATTTCCTCCTTTTATCTAATCTAAATCTCTCCTCTTTTAGTTTAAATCTACTCCCCCTGGAAGGCCACTGTGAGGTCTCCCCGGAGCCTTCTCTTCTTCAGGCTGAACAACCCCAACTTTCTCAGCCTGTCTTCATAGGAGAGGTGCTCCAGCCCCTTGCTCATCATTGTGGCCCTCCTCTGGACTAATTTTAATACTTCTGTGTCCTTCTTGTGCTGGGAACCCCAGAGCTGAACACAGGGCTCCAGGTGGGGTCTGATGAGAGCAAAGGGGCACAATACCGTCCCTCACCCTGCTGCCCATGCTGCATTTGCTGCAGCCCAGGACACAGCTGGCTTTCTGGGCTGCAAACACACATTGCCAGCTCACATCAACCAACACCCCCAGGTCCTTCTCCTCAGGGCTGTTCTCGATCCATTCTCTGCCCAGCCTGCAGCTGTGCTTGGCATTGCCCCAACCCAGATGCAGGACCTTGCGCTAGGCCTTGTTGAACCTTATGAGGTTTGCACAGGCCCAGCTCTCGAGCCTGTCTACTCAGTATCTCAATATCTGTTGGTTTTTTTTTGGTTTTGTTTTTGGTTTTTTTTGCATTCTGACCTTGCTTTTTCTACTCTGGATCATTGAATAGCATGAGGTATCATGAAAATGATGAGAAAAAAAAAACTCATCTTTCACACTGCAATTTAAATATTGGAAACCTGCATACTTTCAGTTATAGAATGTTACATTTTTGGGGTTTTTGTACCTTTGTAATGATGTAAAGAAATTTAAAAGCCAGATGAAATAGCTCGGAAGGAGATGCACTGTCCCGTACTATATCCAGCAACAAATTCATCATCCATTCTAATGAAAGGAGAGAAAAGAAAGTGGGAACAAAACAGTTAGCTTACAATTTCTCATACTTCTAATAATAGAAAGGGAGATGATCGTCATATATCTGCTATCAACCACAACAATCATGTAATGCAAATATAAACTTTCTAGTTTAAGAGAGTTTCAAGTATATACACGAAAAAGTATTATATACAAGATGATATTCCTACCTAAGTGGCGATCCAACAAGTGAGGCTGCTCCTGGTACTTGTCCATTATAACTGAAAAGGAAAAGGCATCTGTGACCAACTACTCAAATGAAAGGCCCTTATAACCATCAATTGTGAGATACACCCTTGATTCTAGACAGTTTTAGTTTAAAATTTCAGTATCCTTGAGCTAACTACTGCCACACCTTTAAGTGAGGTCAAGAAGCAAGAAGACAACAGCAGTTATTGTAAAACTAGAGGCTGTCTTTCATGCCATCATTTACCTAAAATTCATGAAAAACTCTCTTCCAGGAATCTCTCAAATTACTGTGGACAAATGTCACCATTAAATCAAACATGCCAGCAGCACTCAGTCTGCTGTTACCCCTCACTGCAGAGCTCTTTGTGGTTCTCCTTTGCCAACAACTTACCAGCTTCTGATGGCACTCTGCAGACAGAGGACATTAAACCAGAACAGCCCGTAGCTGCTGCAGACAAACCAGCCTTACACCGCACTCCAACCCAGTCAGCAACCTGAATGCTGCTTTACCCATCTATGCTTGCTGTTCACATCTCCTCCATTAACATTCTACATCCCACTTACTTCTACACACTATTCTATTTGTTAGCATGTCAAGTTTCTGATTCTTTTTAAAACACCCACACAAAGATACCTTACCATCACAAAGTGTAGTAGTATGATACTCTTCCAACCCTAAGCTAATACAGTCATAGGGAAATTCTACCTGGACACAAAGGGTTTCATCACAAGGCTATCTTCCGTCCCATGCTTGGAACATTGTTAAGGATATAGTTCTACCACTGAAACAGGACATAAGAAAATTCTTCTCTCTCTGTTTTGAGCTTCCTGACCATAGCAGAAAATTACATAATAGTACTGTGCATTGAAAGGTGTTCTTCACAGCTCTCAGAACTAGGCTTTTTTATTTTGAAATAGCACAAAGGAAATTATACAGCAAAGAACAAAAATGTCTTGACAAAATTTTACCTGGACAAACACAAACTGTAGCTATTACTACCCCTAAATCCCATGCTCTTCAAGTTTCCACATTATTTTATCCTGCTGCCAGTAATACGTTATCTTCCTTTTGGGAACGGACATGAGAAAAGATAATTGAAATTGAATATTGTAAATACTAAGAACAACTTGCCACCGATTTTACAAATAAAAGCATTTCCATTTATACCTAGAATCAATGCCACGCAGCCACAGAAATGAAAGCTACGCTTCAGAAAGAGATTATTAAATCATCCAATATTGCCTGGTGATTGCCTAGGTCATTTTAGATATTTGCTCAGGAAATAGCATTTACTTAGAAAACTAAAATATCCTCTTAATCTTTCATTTTCCTGTATTTGTTCCTCTCTAACGATTTTTCTCTCTATCCCTTTCTCCTCATCACATCAAACTCTGAAGATGAAACACAACTTCGCCAGCAGGGTATATCGCTGACCACTGGATGACACTGCACAACCACTTTCATGACGCAGCCAGTCCAACACTCTCCTTACACTAACTTCTACAGTTGTGTTGGGATTCCATAGTGCTGTCTAAATCAAGAAGGAAGCCTGCACTCCTAATTATTGCTACTTTCCCTGCTGTAATTAACAATATCTTAAGCTGTGTACAAATAACAGAATTAGAGAGTACAAGAAATTCCATCAACGCTCAAAAGCAGAAGTGGAATTTAACTACAATTCATTATCCTGTCAAATTGTTTTCCCAGATCAGAGTCTGGTAATCTAAAATAAACCACCAGATCAAAACAGTGAAAAGGATGAACCACAAAAATGTGATTCTAGTGCTATTATTTCAAGGAAAGATCTTCCTATGTTTTCCTGCAAAACTTATTGCAGATTGAACTACCTAATCCAGACTTCTGCTATTAACAGTTCATAAAAAAACATCACATGCTCTTGTAAGTGTTTCAGAGACCTGCATTAAAATGTTCAGTAACTGATTATTACTGCATTATCTGCGCATAGATTAAGATGTTTCCTTACCTCCAATTTTATAACCCACTCATTTAGTCTGTTACCATATTTGGGACATTTTTTGCCTATTAAAGGTCAAACGATTCCCTACGACACAAAATGTTGGAAACAAGTTTTGAGCAACATGTACGGTGCATATCAGTACTGTTAACATTAAAGTACATGTTAACCCTGTATTTAGTGAACAGTGATACTTCTGATACTGATACCTGTTATACAGCTACATCCCCCTACCTTCAAATGACACGTTCCCAAGTGCAAAAGTCAGTGTTTCAGTAGGTAGCAATACCATTTTTCTCCTAAAATTTTATGTGATAGAGTGGAAATGCGTGCAGGAGGACCATAAACACAGTCTAAATAAACCAAGGCAGTGCATACAATGTGAAAGAGGAACAGCAGGATGATCAGCTGCAGGAGAGATGGCTTTTCAGCAGCTAAGGCTTTTCAGTATGTGTTTTCCTATGCCATCAAATTCTGCCATCTCACCTGTGACACTGAACAATCAACACAAATACATTCCTGCTACTTCTCTCTGATCAGTTAGATGTTCACTGTTAGCCTCCTTGGACAGATCACTGTCAGTTTATTTAATAGGGTAATTTCTGCAGGATCAGATTTCCAAATTTATGGTTCTTAGGTTTATTGCGTGCCTACCTAGTTTTATTTTGTCAAAAACAGACAATAAAACAGTATCTTGACCATTAGATTTGGCTAATTTTTTGACCATCATCTTTTGCTAAATTATTTTCTGCATTTGAACAGGAGGCAGAAGGCTACACAGGGCTCCTGAGATCTCTTAAATACAAGGCTCAGCTTCTAACTGGTGTGTGCGAGCAGGACATGCATGCATCTGGAAAACCATGAGGTAAAAATGAACCCAAGGTACCTGTTGAAAGAAGTTCCAGTATTATAATTACACCAAAATCAACGTTTTAGTCCTTTTTTTTTTTTGGTAAGACCCCTCCTTCAAAGGCCACGACAGCGCGCAGCCCCCGGTCGCCGTGCTCACCTATGAACTTCTCCACGGCCGTTTCCCGAGCCGCCCGGTCCCCGCACACGGCCGCCAGGCCCCCGACGAGCCCCCGCACCTCCTGGCTCTCCGTGAAGCTCTCCAGGGCGCTCCCGCGGGCGATCACATCCAGCTCCTGGGCCCTGCTCTCCTCCGCCTCGGGGCCCAACGCGTCCGCCTCGCCCAGAGCCATGGCGGCGGCACCTGAGGGGGCAGCGGCCGCGTTACGCCTGCCCCGGCCTGAAGTCGCTCCGACCGCTCCGCTCCCCGCTCCCCTCAGGCGCCGCCACCGCCCCTCACGGCCGAGGCCGGGCCCGGCCCCGCCGCCCCTCACAGCCCGCGGGCGGCCCCGGGCCCCCCTCCCCGCCCCGTTACCCTGGCAACCGCCGCGCTCCCCGCTCCTCTCCCCGCGCGCCGCCAGCCGCAGGCTGCCTCCTACGGGGTGCCGCGCGGGCCGAAAGGCGCAGGGACGGCTCCGCGGCCCCGCCCCTGGAGAAGGGCGGGCAGCTGAGGGGAGGCCCGGCCCCGATGGGGGGGGGGGGTAAGGGGGATGGCGCTGACAGGCAAAGTGGGGTGTGTGGCCGTGGTGCTTGGAAACTATGAGGCATTTCTGATCAGGAAGAGAGGGCAGGCGTTGGAAGGGGTTGTTCAGGGAGATGGTGGAGTCACCGTCCCTGGGGGTGTTCAAGGAAAGGTTGGACGTGGTGCTTGGGGACATGGCTCAGTGGGTAACATTGGTGGCAGAAGGGTGGTTATACCAGATGATCTTGGAGGGCTTTTACAACCCTTATGATCCTAGGATTCTATAATTCAAGAGGCTCAGCACCACGGTGCCACCACCAAAGCTTTCTGGTGGCCCTAAAAACTGAGGGGGATTTGCCTCAGGGCATTTTTCACAGGTTGAAAAAGGGCAGATGAAAGGCACTCAGTTCTCTGTTACCCCTCATCACCTCTGTTTCTTAACAGTTGTACAATCTTGGGGGGCAGGCAGGGTAATTGTCAAGTCAAAACTAAATCACAGAAAATTCTGGAAACAAAGGTGGAATGGTGAAAGCTACAGAAGAATGGGGAAGGAAAAGAAATGGCTGCCCCCTTACAGCACTTACTAGTTCTTGGGTCAGATTCTTTCCTGCAAGGTCCCTGAGGAAGATGCTTGGCCATACTCCACCCCTAGACGTACCACGTTTCCATCCCCTCATCTTTTACCACACATCTTCTGCCACTGAATATTTTACGAGATAGCAGCACTACATTTCCACTTCTCTCTTGGCACGTTGCCAGCTCTAGAAAACTGAAGTCAGAGTCTAAAGTAAGACATTGAGCAAGTCACCTCAGATTATCTTTTCACGTGGTAGAAAAAGCACTCCCAAGGATCAGACCGCACCACTGTCTGGGGGGAGATGAGTCACCCTCAGAGGTGGTCCTTCCTCTCCTTTGATTACAAAAGGAAAATCAGAGAAACATTTAAATCTGGTCTGGATATAAGGCCAAGTGACTTCTTGACCAGTATCTAGCACCTCCATTCATACTCAAATATCCATCTTCAGGCTCAAATTCATAATCACAACCACAAAAGGCAGAGAGACATAATAGCTAGTTTCTGCAGTGCAATTATTTTATTGGACAATTAAAATTCTTAAGTTCATATGTACTTCGCAACACAATATCTGCATTTTTGCAAAAATTAATACTAGTATTCATGCATTTTGCTGTTTAGTGGGACCTGAATCTAGCTGTCAGCTACAATTTCAACTGTATTCTCACTCTATTATTCCATTTCTCCACTGCTATAATTGTATCAAGTGTTATAACCCCATTCATTGTAGCCCAAATTCAAAGGAAGTAAAAAAATTAAACTATTTGTATTACATTACAGAGAACTAAATGATTTTTCAATAATGCAAATTACAAAATATAATTTTAAGAACTCTTTATAGCACAGCCATTTAAAGCTGATAGAAAGTCTAAATATTTGAGCATTTCTGAATATAACATTTTAGGTATTAGTAATTACAGCCCTCTGAAACCTAAAGACATAGGTTCTTTGATTCTCGTTCACATATCCTGATTCATATAAGTATATGTTGGACTGTACTTACACTTACTTTCTTTATCACTTTCTTCCATTAAAAACACGTGACTTGGTTAATATACTCTAGCTCAAATTGTATGCCAGTGTTTTGTTGCCCAGTTTTCTCCCCACATCCTCATTGCCTGTATTTTCTAAAAAAATAAAACAGGAATACTAAAAAACAGTATAAGTCCATCCAATTTGACAGCATACAAGAAAACTGCAGTGGCAGAACAGACTTGCCTTACCTACTGTACATAAATTTCTAAAATTGAAATATGGAAAACACCAACCGACACAGCAGCAAAATAGATACTTTCTCATCATGAAAAGAAGTAAACCTCTCTCCTACTCTTTGCTGTTTTTACAGTTATTTAAGTGTTACCATCATAGTACAACACATTGACATATCATATTAAAATGATATGATATTGTCAAACTTGTGTGGTGACAATCCACTTTCTGACTGTACAGTTAATTACCAAGGAATTCCAGAGACATCCCTTTTAAGAAATACCACTGTGACTGAACTTCTCATATGGCAAGAAAAACAAAAGGGTACAATTAAATTACATTAAATTAAAATAAATATTAGAAATGCTATTATATGTGTTTGCCAAAAGCAGTCCAAAGGACCCTGTTTACCTTTAAATCAAAAAGAGAATGTTTTCATTTTAAGATTCATAGAATCTGATTTAAATTTTGGATCATAGCTCTTACATGGGAAAGGAACAAAACCAAACATAAATGGGAAAAGGGGTGCAAACAGATGGAAGGAAAAACTAAAACAGATTAAAAATGGGGAGAGGTAGGAAACCAGTGATTACTTCCAGTACCACATTCCTACTGCAGTAACTCTCAATAATGAACTGCTGCAGAAGCGGCAAGATGCAAACAACTGTGGATATGCAGCAGCTAAGGTGTGAGACTCTGTATGGAGAGTAAGGTTCGGCCGACTGTCATGCTACTTTTCCAACCTAGTGGAAACTTCATAAACAATGCTCAAAAACATTCCTTCATCAGGATATGAATCAGTGCTAGTAAGCCAGTGTATGAGTCAAAAATTACACAATCACTCTCAACATTTAGTGAGGCTCAAAATTATTCTGAGCCTTTTATATGTCAGGTGTTTTAGCATCAACATTGATTTCTACCCTGTATTACTTCTGATAAGCGTAGGTTGCTAATCACTTAAGAGACTGGGTCAGCATTTCTCACACCAATCTGATTATTTTAAAAGTTTTCTCATTAGATTTAGGGTAGACCCCCTGTATCCTGTCCCAAAATGGTTCCAGTGGTTTATGTAATTAAAGAGCTGATACAATTTATTTCGTTTCTCAAATCCTGGAGCTTTGGGTATTACACTGTGATAGGCAGAGAAAAATGAGCTGCTAAAGCCACCAAACATTCCAGCAATGGCCAGTTCAAACTCTGAATGGCCATAAAAGGAAGCAGGGTCAAAGATAATTGGCCCAGAGTCATCCTCAGCCACATTTCCTGCCCACATGTCCCCATGCAGGAGGGCAGGAACAATTTCTACATCATGGAACATTTCAGGAATCTTTATCTGAAAGAGCAAGAACAAACATTCAACAATTAAAGAGCTTTAAACAAAATATTAAATAAACAAATTAGCGTAGTGAATATGAGACTAAGCTGCTCAAATGCTACCTGTTTTCAATCTTCATGGAGTAATTTTGAAGTTGACGGCTACATGCATAAACCTAAACTGCAAGCCAGTAATAAAATGAATTGCTAAGCTAACACTTAATTCATGCTCTATCAACATCTGGAATTAATGTATTGTTTCTAGACATGAACAGTATGGGACATCATAAGATATAAAATAAATGGAGTCAGTGACAAAAGGGGAAGCAAGAAACATCTGGGAACATGTTTGTGCTGTGCAGCTTGCAGAGGAATACCTTCCTGGTTGTTTCTCACTCACTGCATAGAGTATGACCAGGACCAATCTCAGCTGTGAACCTGGACAAATTAAAAAAATCTGCCTAGGCAGCAGAATCTTACCCAGTTTGCAACACCAAGTTCTTAGACAGGATTTAACATATTCTTATTTGAGGTATTCAAAGAAATTAGTCAGTGCTGACTTGCAGGTTTATTTTCACTATCTATTAAAAAATGGAAGAGCAACATTAATTCTTTTCAGCTGCGTTGGTAACCCAGCCATGAAACTAATCTAGTTACAGCTGTTTAATAAAAACTATGTAAATCTGCTATAAAACACATTCAAAATACCACTTGTACATAATTTCTAACTTTCTAAAAAAATCTTTAAGACATGGTTCATACTTTTAGCTGTGACCAAAGCTCTCTTGCTTCTCTGTCTCCATAATCTTTTTCAATCAAATCCAATTGTGCCTGGAGTCTGTGACGAATAAAGAAAGAAGGCCAATCACTCTGCCATTCATTCACCTAGAAAATATGATGCAGAGGTTTATAATAAACAATGTTAACATATGCACAGTCAATATTAATAATCCATATCAAGTTAAGATGCTTGATGCTGACACATTGGCCTAGACAATGTTACTATTAGACATGCTAATTAGAATGCTGTTAAACATTTAGTCAATTGCTGAGTTTGAAGTCACGCTCTATTCCATGCCTAGTGGGGCTGTCTTTAACACGAGATAGAAGTTGAGGTTCTGTCAATTTTCATTCACTTAAATTTTCGTAATGTGCTTTAGAGGTACAGTTTCTGATGAGCCCATTTCAGTTGTTCCATATTATATTCCAAATTCTTTCTGGAAATGCAAAAGGATTATTTTATTATTATTGGGTAATGTGTTTCTAATTTGGGAAAAAGCTATACTTCACAAAGTGTATGAAATACAAAACATTCACTCAGTTAAGCAGCAGAATGAAACTCTATCATGTGCAGAGCCAGCACATAACTGATTTATCTCAGAGACAGTTCCGATGTCTTATGTGATGAGGTCCTCTAAGAACAGTGGATGTAACCAATTGAAATCCATATAGTACGAGTTTAGAAAACCCAAAACAAAGACATGGTTTGTAAAGGGATACTTACGTTGTTAAGTATCACCATGTTAAAGAACTACCAAATAATTTCAAATTCTTATCCAATTCGTTCTATCTACTTGCTACGTGCATGGTAGCAAGCTGCACACATTGAAGATCCATCATATTTGTCTCACCATCAGATCAAAATGAAACTGTGAAAGAACTGTTATCATAAAGCTGCAGGCCAACGAACCAAACCTTTGTATAAGGAATTAACAGAACTCTAAGAATACATTAGCTTTCACAGACGTGGAACATACCTGTGGTATGTAACCACAGCAAGTGGCTACATGGAATCCAAACTTATCCACATACTGAAACTCAGAGTGACTGGCTCCTTTACCTAAGAAACATAATAAACACAAGGAAAAATCTTGAGATTTTGTAAAATAAGAATTTTACAAAATCATTATTATTTTGTAAAATAAGAATTCTTTGTATGGTTTCCTTTTTTTTTTTTTTTTTTCCATTTGTATCCTATTCCAATTTTCAAAAAATGATGAAAATCATTTCATGGAAGTCAATAGAAACTGGATCATGACCCTACACTGCTGAATTATAGTTGTCATCAAGGAGCAGCAATTATATGTTTGAGTTCATATTTCAGTTTGCATATTTGAGTTCAAAAATATAATCCCCTTTAAACATCTTTAAATAGAAATTAATAACTATGACCATATTTTTAAAAGTTAATTGTCTGAACCAACAGTGAAAGAAAAGTCTGTAAGGTCAAGAAAATTTTAACAGTGATTGTACATGAAGCTAAAAGGTTTAACTAATGCAGAGAAAGACATTAGTCTAAATCTTCAGTTTGACATAAGACATGTTGAAAGCTATCAAATATTATTTCATACTAAATTTCAGTAGCAGCATAATTTTACACACAAAACATGCAAAATGAATAATTAAAGATAAGTTAATTTAGTTTTGTGAAGGATAAAAGTACTTCATATTTAAAATTTGCAATAATGACTCCTGCATATGATCTCCACATTTGAGAAGTGTGGGATAGGGACAGGAAGTATATCTCATGAAACAGTGCCCCAGTATTGACTGTAACCAAATTATAATAAAGCAATATTATACCACAGGCAAATTAATTGTTTCATTTTTTGTTTTAGTACATTATATTTATACTCTACCAACTGTGTTTCCCTCCTTTCTCAATTTGTCTCTGAGTGACTGGTTATAAAGATGAAGCTCTGCTATCTGCTTTCCAAGCTTTGAAGAGTATCTATAGAAACAAAGAACAAAACAAAACTGAAAAAAGTTCAATTCAGAATGACCAGTACTAGCATAGTATGGTTGAAAGTTCTAAATTTGCCAGAAATAATCAACTTCACAAGTACATAATAGGGAGCAAATGGCTTGACGGTGACTCTGATTATGTAACATAATAAAAATGAATATAAATCAATGTTCTTGCAATAAAAAGTAAACAAAACACAAGGCTGCATAAAGAAGAGCATAGAGTGCAAGCCATCAAGTAATCCGCCTTGTCAGTTCCACATAAAAAAGGCAGAGAATAGAACATGGTATCTACTCTGGGGTCTTACACAGATCATTTAGACAGCAATAAGGATGGCAAATTAAAAAAAAAGTCACAAGCAAGGATTGAATTGAGGTTGCTTACTGTAGAAGAAAAAATTAACAAAAAGCGGTTAAAATACTGCACAGGTAGTTAAACAGGAGCTGCATGAAAGGAAACAAATTGCTTCTCCATGCCCAGAACGTGTAGAAAAGACATAACGGGTTTAAAATTTCAGCAAGGACAACTGAGGTTAGCCATTAGAATTTTTTTTCTAGGAATAAGTGGGATGGATTGGAATGGACTGAGGAGGCTGTGGAATTACTGTTGTCCTTCCAGTAAAAATAGGTTGTTTTGACAAACAACTGCCAGAGGAGACGTAGGTATTATTATGTTCCCTTAGAGCAGCGGAACAAGGGTAAGATTCTTGAAAGCCTAATTCTATGTTCAGGCTGGGTGACTAATAAAGTGAAATTAATGCATTTTCTACCTCACCGGGGAAAGAAGGACTATACTCAGCCATTCTCACATTCACCTCAATAGCACTGCAGCACATGCAGATAAACTGGTCAACCAGGCAGCATACATGCTGCTAGAGTGGCAAAGTGTGCCATTTCTGCTCCAGGCAGAGAGCCAGGGAAGAGCAAAGCATTGGGCAGGAGTACACACGCATAAATATACATATATTTTATGTATATGTGTATATAAAATATATGTATATATAATTATATATATACAGAGATATAAAATATGTATATGTGCACAGAAATATGGATCTTAACAGATAACATGCTGTATCTCTGAGAATAATGAGGTCCTTCTTGGGAAGATTTCTGACCAAGTGTAAGAAAAATATCCCAAAGACACAGTAAAGAGAACAAGATGTAAAAACATACTTGTTGAGGTGCTTCATCTTTAGGTACTCCATGACAAACATTGCTCCTCCTCCAGGAAGGTCAATTACTTTAATAGGCTGAGGCACTCTCACAATATTGGTTTTCTGAATTGATTCCAAACTTGCCATTTCCCCTTCAAACATTTTTCTAGCCTGTTAAGGAATAAGAATACCCCAAGGCTAAACTACAGACATCTGGAACAAGTAATTTGGAAAAAAACAGCACTGTTTAAAAAGACTTAATTAGTTTTGTTAAACGAATGTAGCTTTCATTCGTTGGGGAGACTCAAGTACCTTAATTCAAATATTATTTTTATATTTCCCAAACTTGCTCCAGGGTAGTGGGATATGTAATATTTCACCTGGAACTCCTAGTTGCTTATGGAGTTCAATTACTCAGGTGTTAGAAGATCTCTAAGGATAAAAACCAAGACCTCCTCCTTCAAAATTACATGTGACCACTACTAAATGAAGGAAAAGTCTGAATCCTTAGGATGGTTCTCCTCTCCATGCAGGTCAATGGCCAGCAGACAGAGGTAAAAGTACAGAAACTAAGCCTGTACTCAGCATTTCTGAAGTGAAAATTCTGTTCTTCACAGCAGTTTCATTTTTTTAATAAAGCAAAATTTTTATCTCCTGTGTGCAAGAGACAATTGAGTGATGTATTCATTTAGTAATAGAAAAGCCAAGAGCTTGGCCTGAAAAGTTGCAAGAATCTTACTGCTAGAAACCCAAAAGACAAGGAGGAAGTTTGAAACCTCTAGCTTAAAATAAATAAACAAAACAAAACAAAACAAAAACACAGAGTTTTAGCACTGGCACCCTTTGTTTCCTCCCTCACTACCACTATTCTCTTCTCACAAATGAAAGATGAAAAGGAAAGCAGTGAATGCAAATTCAGCTTTAGGCTTTTCCAGACCAAGTAGTACAATAACAGCTCTGTTTTCAGCCCCTTGTTTACATATAGCAAGCCTAAGTCCTGTTTTTGAGGGTTATCATATAGCGTTACACCTAATTTTGCATTAATCAAACCCACCAGGTTGATATTTGATGTAAAATAAACTACAGCTTTTAAAAGAAAACTGAAAGAAAAGCTGAAATAATTACAAGTAAGCCAGAAAACACAGAAAAATCATCAACAATCATCCACATTGAAAAGAAAAAACTCTCGATATGCAATAATATTAACAGTTAAGTATCTGCTAGCATTAACCTGAGGCTTATGGTTGATTTTAACAAATACTCTTCCACTGTCTGTTTCATAAGCTTGGCCTTGGCTAATGTATCCTCCTCCCGAGCTCCCAAAGGCTTTCAGAACTGAAGTTTTCAATTCTCTTCTCAGGATCTCTTCCATGGTAATTTCCAGGCTGCTGCAGCTGCCTTCTGCTAACTGCACTGCAAAACAAGATTAAAGGTCTGGGTCCTTCTCTCTCTGTCACTCTGCTGTGAGGTAGAAAGGGCCACCCACCAAATAAATAATAATAACAAAATAGCACCTCCCAAGTAAATCCAGAGATAATGTTTCAAAATGCTTAGTTTCACATTGGCTTTTATAGCTAGACAATAAACAAATATTTGTGAGAATAAGACTGAGAGGCGTGTCCTGGGTCCTTTCCCAACTGTGCTGAGAGCTGCTGGTATTTGTAGTTTGAAGCCGTTTTTCTTTTTTAAGCTCTGCGTTTGCTTTGGCAAAGAGGTAATTTTGCAACCAATCCACTAGAGGGAGACCAAATGCAACAATACAAACCCTGCACATTTGTTGCGCTATTGCGGTTCTTTAAGGTATGAAAAACAAAGTTGCAGTCCGTCAGGATGCAATTAAAACATGCTGATGACTGTAAGGCAGCCAACACAAATATAGGGAGAGTATTTTAGTATTTTTTTTTTTCTCTGCTTGTAGTTGCGTTGCATAGAAAAAAGTTCTGTTGTCATCACTAAGATGTTTAGAACGCTTCTGTCTCAGGACACAATGCACTCTGGCAAGAAACAAGAGCTTTTTACTTTCTGAAAGTTTCCTCAAATCAGTGAGATACTAAGGTGATCATTTCTGGACATTATCAAGTGAAAATTCATAGTAAAATTCAAACTGGTAAATCAATTTGGGACAGTTACTTTTCCTATGTGCTTCTTCTGATTTCATGTCATTTTTAAGAAGTAATTTCTCCTTTTAGTCTCACTTCATATTCTGTAATACCCAGAAAGATGCCTTGGTTGCGCTTGAGTTAATCACTTAACACTGACAAAGGGCACAGACACCTTCAGTACAACATCTCGTAACCCAAACCCTACAGTATTTGTTCAAATAATTCATGGATAAGATAATGCCCATGGCTACGCAGCTAGGAGCGAATCTTAGCATGTCACAGTCTGGCAGTTCTTGTTCCTACCTGAAGCACGTATGCCTACCATCCCTGCAGGGACTTGTTCTATTGTTACCACTGACTTACTGCATTTCTCTCTTTCCACTACTACTTGTTTGAATTTGTTTGTATAAGCTACTTGGGTCAGACAAAGAAGGAATGATTACTGGATAAACACTGGTTTCATTTAGGTGGGCTTCTCACTATACTCACAAATGGTTATAACCCTACCTAGAGCAGAAGATGGGTATAGTAAATTATTTCTCAAGCAAAACTAGAGCATAGCTCATTGTGGTACACAGAGCAGCTCTCAGGGGGCCCTGGGAGGTCCCTAGTAAAACCTGGAGTACAATGGACAGCTCTGAAAGGTCTCCAATGGATGTTAGAGCACACCTGGGGGAACTGGGAGGCTTTCAGGGTGTGCCAGACCACAGAGGGAGGCCCTGGAAGACTCTAGCACGCGCTAGGAGGCCATGGGATGCCTACAGGGGATACTAAAGGGTACTGGGGTCCCTTGAAGGTCTCTGGAGTACTCCGGGAAGTTTCTAGGGAGTGCTAGAGCTCACTGGAAAACCCTGTGAATTTTCCTAGGGGTACTAGCTTACACTGGAAGGTCCTGAGAGCCTCTGGGGCACACTGGGAGGCCTCTAGTGCTCTCTAGAGTGCACTGGGGGTCCGTGGAAGGCCTCGAGTATCCTAAACTATCAGGCTGGGGGGGTGCTGTGAGGCATGTGCAAGTCATAGAGTGCACTGGGAGGCATCCAGGGGACACTAGATTGCACTGGAGGGCCATGGGAGGCCTCAGGGCTGCACTGAGAGGCCTCTAGAGCATCCTAGAGGACACTAGGGGTGACTGTGAGACTCTCAGGGGGAGCTAAAGAACAGTGGGAAGCCCTGGTAGACATGCAGATGCTCTAGAGCAGACTGGAGATTCATGGAAGGCATGTACTGAGCACTGGAAGGTGTTTAGGTCCTCAAAGTTACGGACTGGCTACAAAGAAACTTTTCTACCATCCACATTTATGTGAGCAGAACGCTGTTTATAGATTAAGAGCACAAGCTGGAAAAATGCAGCTCATGACTGGAGTCAGAAACATCAATTGAGTATGCAGAAAAGTACTCAAAAGTGGTGAGAAGCCACGTTCCAGGTTACCTTAGCTGTACCTTTCCATCATATGTTTAAAATAAGTATTGACTCTTCTAGCAATCCTTCTATGAAGTCCAGCTGTAATATTTTATACCATTCACATCACTCACATACTAGCTGTCAAATAGATTACCAACAAAAGAGATACAGAAAGTGGTGTTGGGGTGAGGTAGAGACAAAGTTAAATCACAGTAAACATGTGCACTGACACCCAAAGCAACTTGATTATGGTCATGATCTTGAGCAGTTTGAGGCAGTTAGATCATATGACTAGATAGTGAAAATGCAAAGCAATTTGGATTTCAGGATATACGATGCCCTAAAGAGTGCCCTACCTTTAGGCCAATGGTCTCCAACTGCTGAAAAGAAGGAATCATGCTGTAGGTAGCAACTGAGCACCTGGGGAAAGGAGTGAAGTACTTGGGCAACAAAATAGACAAGGAGCAAATAACTTTTTTTTTTTCTTCACATTCTCCAATTTACATGTTAAGAAGGGGGGAAGGGGAGAACAAGGACAGTGAGTGTTCATCCACAATGTTACTACTGAAGCCCAAATTTTTGCAGTCCAGTCCACTACAGATCTTTTCTACAATTTCCAGTGAAGATGTTAATAGGTGTCTATAACACCTCTCTGAGCATTCTGACGTTCTACTTTTGTTTAAACCAGGAAGAGGACTCGTTTAATACAAATATATTGCATCACATACAGAGACTAGCCAAGAGATAGGCCAGATTTCTGTTTGCTTCCATTCTGGATCAATATTTAACTAGGTGAATTGCCTAGTTTCCTAACATTCCTGTTAATGCTGTTTAATAGAATCCAATTCCACCCCCCTGCCATGGGTAGGGACACCTCCCACCAGCCCAGGTTGCTCAGAGCCGCATCCACCCTGGCCTTGGGCACTGCCAGGGATGGGACATCCACAGCCTCTCTGGGAAACCTGTTCTGGTGCCTCACCAGCCTCATGGCAAAAAAAATCTTGTCAAGAAGAGTTCCCAGTCAAGCAGCTTCGAACATCATTTCAAACATGAAGTATTACAGTTCAGAAGTGTTCCAGATGGGCTAGAGGGACCAGTCTGAAAACACCCAGCAGACCTCCACGAACCCTGGCCGCACAGCCCATTCAGCACCACGGCCAGGGCCTGCAGGAAGACACCGACTGCATCAACCGCATCACAAGGGAGCAGGGAACCGGTGAGGGGCTGCAGAGGACTCAGTGCCTGGGTGCTGCTGGGCTCTAGGCTTGAGAGCTCTCCTCAGGATCATGCTGTAGTGGGGTTTGTAATTGTTTACTTGCCCTACTCTTCTTGTTTTGTTCTCCTTCTAACATCTGTTTTCTGATATACCTCAGGTTGTACAGAAGAGATATTCCCATGCATGCCAAAGAAAAGATTATTTACTTCTCCACCGGGAGAAGAGCATGTAAAGAATCACAGGAAAACAAAGCAGCTATACAGGACTGTGTAAGCCAAGAACTAGGAAAGACTTCCCATCATAAAAACCTCTCTTCTTTTGATAGAAGTTACAGTTGCTCAGTGAAGAACTATCAAAGGACAAATTATTCAGAGCTCCTTTAATCCCGTAGATGTGATTTTCAATACAATTGCACAGGCTGTAGCTCAGTATACAATATTACCCATCCCTTGGGAAATTCCAGTGAATTCTTTGAGATTTCATTGAAGAGTGCATTGAAAATAATTATTTTTTAAAATAACAATAATAATAAAAAATAATTGTGATTCTGGTGTGCCTTAACTACCAGACGTGATCCATCTCGTGAAGAGACTTAAGTTATAATACACTCTCAAGATGTTTCTACAATACATAAGTATACATACACTGCATGTTAAAAAAAAATAAAAAATGAGTGGTTCTTTTATCCTTTTTCCTTGCCCAAATAAGAATGGAAAGGGAGCAAAATTATGACACAGAACTAGGAAATATGAAATGAGAATATGGGTAAAAGGAAACATGGCTTGCCACATTCAGAATGCGTGGAGGGAGCCAAGAAGAAGGAATAGATTAGAAGGAAAAGCAGGCTACAGCCTGCTTTAAACTAGAGAGAATACGATAATTAACAAAGGCATGCCTGGAACACAAAGAACAACAAAATAACCAAAGAGAATTGTAAGAATGGAAAAGAGCTATACAATACATAATTTTAAAAAGTTACCTTATAGAACTGCAGCGGTTTCTTCTTTAGGGTTCACTAGCAGCCTGCTTTCAGAAGAAAAGATCTCATCCTCTTCTTCATCTTCTAATTAAACTGCTGCGTATTAGAACTCAAAACTAAGGCATCCACAGTATAACTTGCTATTACGTCCCATTTGCATTCCTCCTC
This sequence comes from Anas acuta, assembly GCF_963932015.1. NCBI lineage: Eukaryota > Metazoa > Chordata > Aves > Anseriformes > Anatidae > Anas > Anas acuta. The sequence continues at coordinate 6,334,696 of NC_088996.1, read as the reverse complement.
ACACACCTATCATTTTTAGTTGTTGCACAAAACAGATTAAAAAAAAAAAAAAGATTAGCCTACTATCCCTAAAACCATGCCCCTAAGTACCACATCTACCCTTTCCTTAAACACCCCCAGGGACAGTGACTCCACTACTCCCCTGGGCAACCTGTTCCAATGCCTGACCACTACTTCTGATAAGAATTTTTTTCCTAATATCCAACCTATGAAGATATGGAAATGATCTGTTAAGGGATCTAACCAGAAGGACTGCTGAGTACATTTCCTCAGCTAGTTTCACTAAGCTGTGCTAAATTTGTGTGAAAGGTGTAAGGATATGGACACAGACAGAACATTTCAACAACAGCACCCATAGTTGGCAAAAACACACAAAGTTTGAAGTCACAGTATCATTCAATCCTATCTGCATGTTGTATGTTCTCTCCAATGACACACTGCTTCTGATCAAAATCTATGACTGTGGTCCTATCAGCCGCTTTGACCATAACTGTCTAACAGGCTAGGGACTTTTAACAGGCCAGAACAAGTAGCTCCCCAAGAATGAAAGCAAGCCATGAAGTTTTAATTCAGAAAACAGAGACAACAATGATCAATGGAGAAACTTTTTATTTAAGCCACAAGATAAAAGTGATTCTACTGAGCAGAGCTTTAAAACTCTTCAAAGCAAAAGTTAAACAGCCAGTGAGAAAAGGGATAGAACTAAGGAAAAGTTGTATCAAGTGATTGTCATCTCTACAATTGCTTCATATTCTTACAAACAACAGCAACTAGAAAACCCTCAAATCTGTCAGTATATCCTGTAAAAATCATTTTTAATTAAGTCATTCTCAAACATTCAAAATTCACGTTAGGCATCATGCATTTCTCTCACCTAGCTGGCACGGCTGCACTGCAGTATCATTACCAGCCTATATCAAAAACAAAAGTTAGAATGTTAGTATTATTTTGCAAGTACAATAAATAGCTAGTCTGCAAAGCTATTGTTACAGAATTACAGAATTTCTGGTAATGGTGGAGAGCTGCTGTTCTGTGAGTTACATTTTAACTCCTTTTGGTTTCATGTCTCTTATCCTAAGAGCTAGAAAGTGCACTTAGTGGGGAATGAAAAACAGTAAATTATCTTACAGCATCTGTAGTCTAGATTACAGAAAATTTATGTGAAGACCATACCATGCTCAGATGGCACTGTCCTGTCGGCAACGACAGCAATCAAAAAGTGCATCTTTTTATTAGTGAGAGAGGACATCTTCACATGGTGTATAAAAGAAGACTGTCTTACCTGAAAAGATCTGCTTTAAGATTGCATGCTATGGGACAAAAGCATCATCCAGAAAAGAAAACAGAGGTAGTTCAGGTAAAAACAAAATTGTTCTAGAGTGGGAACTAGCTGAGCAGAAAACACAGAAGAGCCTGAAAAAATGTCATGAGACACCAAAATACATACGCCAGAAAAATTTCTAAGCAATTTCACACTGCTTTGCAACAGAATAGGAAGCAGTCTCCATCCAACAGAATCACATTAACAAAATAATTAGCAGGTCCAAATCACTTTTTACAGTTCCAATTATGCAGTTGTCTTGTTGACTTTCAAAATACTTCATTGTTCCCATGCACATAACTGGAAATGAAGAGCTTATAGAATCTGAGCAATCAATCATGGAAGAGACAGGAGGAACAGCAAAAAATGATGAACTAACTACTCTTTTAGCCATCTGCTCAGTAACTGATAAAAGCAATCTTCCATTTCACAACGGCTTCTCTAATGTTTTCCACTAGGGTGCAAATGCAAACTCCAGCATTTCTCTCCTCTGAAGAACAACTGGTCCCTAACAGAACCTGTTCCAAATCATTTATGCTTTAGTGCTTGATTCTATTAACTTGTCTAGTCTCAAGCCTACAATGCCTTCTTGACACTGATGGGCCTTTTATGCAACAGAGTAAGCTCCTTCCTTAGATAGTTCCCTCTCCAACTATGTTAAAAAGGAATGAATATGCTATACCTGGTATTCAGCAGGAATCACTGATTCTGCGTCTTTTGTTGTGAAAAGAGGGTCAAGGGTCTAGCAACTATATTAACATTACCATTCCTGCAGTTGCAACACCAAGTATGTGGTTTGCCAAGCAACACAGGAAGCATCTGGCTTGAGCAGAAAGTCACTTGACCAGATTTCTCATAATGTTTAGAGAAGACCCTCTGTACCCTGTACCAAAATGGTTCCAATGGTTCATGTAGTGAAAAAGCTGATAAAGCTTCAGGCGCTTCTCAAACCCTGGAGCTTTGGGAATTTTACTGTGATAAGCAGAGTAAAAAGAGCTAGTGAAGCCACCAAACATCCCTGCTATTGCAAGCTCATACTCTGAATGGCCATAGAAAGAAGCTGGATCGAAGATAATTGGACCAGAATCATCCTCTGCTACGTTTCCTCCCCAAAGATCTCCATGCAGGAGGGCAGGAACAATTTCTACATCACAGAACAAACTGGGTATCTTCAACTGCAGGGGAAAAAAAAAGCAAGACATATCAATGATAAATTTAAAGTGAATGATCATAGGGCTTTATGCATGCAAAGGTTGCAAAGCATGAATTCAAAGTTCTACTAAGTCAGTTAACAAAAAACTTCAATTCAAACAGCATAGGGCCTGGTCAAAAGAGATGCTGATAAAATCAAGAGGATTTCTATTTTTACATAAAAGCCAGCAACTGAAGACATTTCATCCAAATGTTTTTCTAGCATTAAAAAAAATCCAAAATGCAAAACTCCATTTAGTGCTGTAATATTGATCAGCTTTATAAATAATGAAAAATAAAACCCACTTCATTATTAAAAGGCTCAGGAATTTCTTATTAACATTGAAGAAATTTCTACAAACTAGCACACAAATACACAATACTGCTGTCACTTCAGCATATGCAAACATTAAACGAAGAGAGGATGTGCAGAACAGCATTCCCTACATACATTTCTCATCATGAACATGTTCCAGGGAATGAGAATGTGAACTTGATCTAGTATTTCCCAAACAGTAAGGCAAAGCACTGTCTGGCACACATTCACTTTGGAATTTAGGGTGAGTTGATAAAGCCAGTATACCTTAGAATAAAAGGCATTTTATAATCCCTAAAAGTTGTAATCTCTTACCAACAGAGCCTGAGGCATAACGACAAGCAGAAGCTTTGTTTTATGAAAAGAAAATCTAAAGGACTGATACTTAGCTAACACTATTTTGACAACAGAGAGATCTTCTTCTACCTGAAGTTGTGCCCAAAGTTCTCTTGCTTCCCTGTCTCCTGAATTTTTTTCAATCATGTCCATCTGGGGCTGGATTCTTTGCTTGGCAAAGAAAGTCACCCAGTCAGTCTGCCAGTCATTCACCTGAAAGGACAGAATTGCAGATGTTGGTTCTATACTACAGAAGAGATTGATTTTCTTTTATCAAATAAAACTTTGGAGTATTTTACAGTTTTTATGGTGATAGCATCCAGAACACTAAATGCTTCTATTTTAATAGAATACTACCTTAAAACATTAAGTTATGGGAAAAATAGTTTTCACTGAGCAATAAAAGACAAAAATTTCAAAAGATATGCTTATCTGATGCACCTGTATGTGCCATCCAAGGCACAACTTTCCTTTGTGGGCTAAAAAATGTTTCTCCTTTTTCTGTTGCCATAGATAAAAATGCATTTCCATTATATTATTTTTGGCCCTTTGTGTGTGACTCAAGGCAAAATAAGATAAACTTAAAGTTCTGTCAGTCTCATGAAGTACAACCTACCTGTGGAAGATAGCCACAGCAGGTAACTGTATGAAAGCCAAATTGATCCACAAACTGGACTTCCATTTGCCCTTGACCTTTACCTTTCAAACCAAAGACAAAAATCCAATACCAATGACAAGATTCTAAGTATCTAAAATACAAATGGACCTTAAAAGTTATAGGGTACCATATTTTTTCTACTGAGAATTAAAAAGATCACGCTTTAATATACTTTGTCACAATGCCTTTTGCTATTGCTTTTTTAACATTAAAGCTTAAATATAAAGTAACTACATTATGATCTTTGAAATTACATTTTGAGGTAGAATTATCTCCTCTGATACCATATCCTTGCAGAAACTGTGGTTTAGGATCCCAAATTGAATAAATGTTTTGCTTACATAGGTCCAAAAGAGAACAAACAAAAGCAAAAAAGATGACCCCACGCCCCACCCAGCCTGATAGTTTCTTCCAAATCTATTTTCATGACATCATTAGTGGATGAAGACAAACTTATCCCAAAGTAACAGGAGCTAATATAACTGCATTGTAGATTATTATTAACTAGGTTAAATTCGCAAAGAGCTGTGTACCATACCAACTGTGCTCTCTTCTTTCTTCAGCTTCTCTCCAAGTTGCTGGTTATGAAGGTGGAGATCAGCCAGCTGTGTTCCAAGCTTTGCTGAATGTCTAAGAAACAAAAGCATTTTTAGCAACAGAGACATGAGTGAATCCTGTTCTTAACATTCAAGGAATTACTTGGGAAGTTTTATCAAGCAACTGAAAGTTTTGAATCTACACCAAAGTATGTTTTCAAAATATTCTGGCCATACACACCTCTTCTTCCAAAAAAAGGTTACATATTAACATTGAACAAAATATACTTCTATGGTTGTTTCTGATAACACTATTAAAAATTGAAGTGAGAGAAATCTTAAGTTTAATAACAATACAAATTCATCAATTCCAATATCTGCCTGGTATCACTTCTGCATTAATTTAAGTAAGATATCTATAAAGAAAAGCATGCATGTTATGCATATTCCTTGTTAAACCTTCTTTGGGAGATGAAGCAAAACAATCATCATCCTCTTCTTTATACCTCTGTCAGTCACTCTGTCTTCTCTAACGGGTATAGAAGACAGAAGAGTAAGATGGCCCTCATTTATCTATTTTTAAATAAAAGCTTATCCTTTACACAGTTCGGATAAGTCTTACAGTAACTACAAGCAACTTGTAGAGCCAGTTGCCTCCCATGTTAATGAAATTATGGTATTTTTCCTGTCTCAAACAAAAAATTCCCTTCTGAAAACAAATGATTCAATTGGTCTAACAGTAAAAATTTCTGAAAGGAAGTAATGAAAATACTATGTTTTACCTGTTTAAGCCTCTCATTTCTAAATGTTCCATCACAAACAGAGTACTGACCCCAGGCAGTTCTATAACTTTGATGGGTTTAGGCACTTTTATTGTCTGCGTTTTCAAGATGGCTTCTAAACTTGCCATTTCTCCCTCAAACATTCTTCTAGCCTGCCAAAGGAAAGCATTAATCTCTATTAATACCAGTCACAGATAAACAAGACTTTCATAAAACCAAACAAGGCTATAAATATTAAATAAAAAACTAGGGGCAAATGGATTACCACATGTACAAGATAGAGATAAATCCATACCACCAGACCTTGATACCCATTTTAGAATTACAGAAGTTTCACCTCATAAACTGATTCCATGAAAACGACTTAGTTTACAGCATTTTCTATAAACACCAAACCAACTTCATCTGTTGGAGTGTAATTTGTATACACAAAATGTAAGCAATATATCATTAACTCATTATGAAACAAATAACTAGAAACATATGTGCCACAGATATCATTGAGAGTCTAGAAGGGTAGTGCTGGTGTTCATATTTTTCATGGATTTCCTGGCATAGACTGCTTAGTAAGATGGACGATCCTCAAAACAATTTATAGTACTCCCTGAACTATTTATTTTGCCTCATTGGAAAAAAAAATAAAATAAAATAAAAATCAATGATAGCAGACAAGCACCCCATAACACACTAGCACACAGAAGCTCTTAGAAACCAAGTCACTACCAATAGCTTTTCCTTTGAACATGTTCTTAATTCAGGACCCTTTTCTGATATTGTTATTCACATTAAGTAAAATCTATTCTCTTGAGTTGCTCTACTGACATCAGTGGTGTTTGTCACATGAATGCTTCTTTAGAACAGTTACAGAGGTCGCAGAAGAGGGCATATAGAAAATCTACAGTATTTGCTGAAAGAAAAAACAGCGAAATATAGTGAATAAAATAGAATACTACCCTCTAGTACTAATACACAAGACACAGTCAGAGGACTGTTTACAATAGGTTTGGATAAAAATTCTGAAGCCTACAAGAAAAATTGCTCAATTACTGAGACTTGAAATACCTTTGAAAATTAGTAAATACTGTATCTCTATATAAAGCACTATAATTAGTTCAAGTCAGCTGATAACTTTAATAGAATTTTTTAAAAATATAGCATTTTCTAGAGAACTTTATTTTTTCTAAAGAAACTGCTGATATACATCCATTGTGGCATACGCTGCACAGCACTGGAATAGTTTGGCAAAAGTTTGCTTGAATCAGCACTCAGAACCCACTGACTAAGACAAAATAATAGAAAATGATTACTAAGTAGGAAATCTTTCCAGATTTTTTTTCACCAGTCCTATCTTGTAAACAACTGGATTTACTACCTAAACATACATTAGTCAAAAGCCTAAGTGGAATGGCTACACTGCTATCCATTCAAACTATTTTCAGTCTCACATAGAGAATAACCTTTCAGTATTTCTTTGTGTTATCACCTCAGTGCCTTTGATCTTCCCTCCAGCTCCCTGATATGACCAGGTGGTGTAAATAAACTTTAAGTACATGTAGCTGCATACATCCATTCAAAAACACTTATTTGCTATTAAAGGTAAATACAAGTTCTGACTTTATTCCAGCAAACTGTTCACTTGACAGCCCCAATTGCGGAGTCCCTTTAAAGTAAATTCCCCTATCTTTGCTTTTCCAATAAGCACGTCACACAGGTACGTTGTGCTATGCTTATCACTATCAAACACAGGTTGCTGCCTTCTACGCTAACTGGTACCAGATACTGAAAGAACAAAGCAGGAACTCTTGATCATGGAAGATATCATTTACTGAGAAAAAACTGTTTCATATTGCAATAAAATACTGTTTTTGCTACAGTAAAAAAGATACATACCCTCAGGCACTAACTTTACCCCTCCTATAGGCTGCACTTGACACTTGCAGTGTACACAGAAGCAGTGGCACCACCACCTGCACCATGGCAGGGTTGTTTCCAACCCAGGCCATTTTATGATTAGCAATGCCCCAATTAACACCAACCTGCCTGTGTCCTATGCGCTGTAGGCACCCAGCGCTGACACCACACCAGCCACAGGCTCACAGGGAAGAAGCCAGCGAATGAAGCAGACCTTTTACCCCGGCAGCAAGCCACCTGCATACCTGTATTTTATTACCTGAGGCCAGCCGGCAAACCTCCCTCCCTCCCTCAAGAAGAAGCGGAGCCCAGCCCGCCGCCCGCCTCCTCAAAGCAGCCGCCCTCACGGAACCCCCTGCCCCTAACCCGGGTGCCCACCACACGCGTTCCCCCCTCACTCCCCCACCTCCGGCTTGGCGTTGCTCTTCACGTACACCCGCCCGCTGTCCGTCTCATAGCTCTGGCCCTCGCTGATGCAGCCGCCGCCCGAGTGCCCGGTTGCCCGCAGCACGGTGGTGCCCAGCTCTCGCTTCAGCGCGGCCTCCATGCTGCCGGCCGGGCCCCGCGCGGAGCAGAGCCTGCGCCGCGCAGCTGAGGCGGGGCCCACAAAATGGCGGCTGCGCCTGAGGTAGCGGAGAAAGGGGGTGGTTGGTTGGCGTTGTGGTATGCGCATCGCCGGTCAGGGCGACTGGCCAAAAGCGAGGGCTTGGCTGTAAGTGTTTGGGAGGGTACCGAAGGAGTTGCTTCTTCCCCGATAGGGAAGGGAGAAGTGCGGAATTCCTCCTCAGAGAACTCTGAAAATTCCCTCGCTTGAGGGAACGATGTGGCTGTGGCCGAGGAGAAGGAGAAGGAGCCTGGCTGGCCTTGCTGCCTGCCCTGCCTGAAGTGGACCGTCCCGGCAGGCTTGGGCAGGATGCGAGACGCTGGCAGCAGAAATCCTTTTTTCTTGAAAGTAGTTTGTGCTGTAGAGAGCATGTAAGCCTGCTTGAAATGCGTCTGCCCTGAGTGTGGTGGATTCCTTCCTCCTACACATACAGAGGATGCAGTTGTCAAGGAAAAACACATTGTGGTATTACATATTACATATGTAATAAAGGTAATAATTTTACATATTCAGGTTCAATGCAGTGAGCTTTCTGGCTATTATAAAGGTGCGCACTCAAATTCATTCTGCTACTCAACATTAATAAGAACAGCTTAGTAAGAACAGTGACTAACAGCGGACGCTGGCCAGTGTAAGTCTGAAGTCAGTCAGTCTTCTCCCCATTGGAACTTGTTTTCTACTTGGCAAGTAATTTTGTATCTAAAATACAAATTTCCAAGTGTAGAAGTTGGAAGAGTTCCTATTGATCATTTATTCGTGTCCTTGTTAGGGCACAACTGTATATTTTGGTTTTCTAGTATTTTCTTAAATGTTTGTGGTCTTGCTTATTGCAATCACCAAGGTCATCTTTTGTTATTCCTGACAACATCCCTATTCATCTCCTACGCTGATTTGCCTTGTTTGGGGTTTGTGAGTATTTTTCTGTGCTGAGCAATTTAGACACCTGTGGACATCTGTTGCTATGTTGTAGATTAGACAAATAGCAGTTCAGAATAATTTAAAGGAATTGATGTGCACTTTCAAATTTTAATTTGGATTCCATTTTGGAAATTTGTTTTTGTTTTAATGTGGGACTGGTACAATTTAGAGTCCTCAAATATTTCCAGGGCAGCAGCAAAATGACAAGCGGTGAAAGGACTGAAGTTCTTTATTTTCAGAATTCTTTCTACCTTACATTTTCAAGAGTTTCCCTACGTCTTTTTTTTTTTTTTTTTTTCTTTTTCCTTTTTTAAATCTGGACTTTTTTGAGAAACTATTTTGAATTTGGTATAATGTCTGGACTGACTTTTTTTTTTTTTTTTTTTTTTTTGCTATGCTTATATGTTTCTACAGAGCCTGCACATATCATCAATGTGTTGTGCTTACACCAAATCCAAAATTTGTGAGGTTTCTTAGTCTTATGAGATCAGCTGTACCATAATTGTTTGTGTGCATGATGTATTTACTTTCTTGGAAACCACTTGATGTGTGAAGATGCTTTTAAGAGCAAGCAAATGAACTACACATTTTGCACGCAAGAAATTGGCATCTCAGTCTTGTCAGACTTACTGCATATACCGAGGCTACCCACATGTCAAGTTTGTAATGTAATTGGTGCTTTTTAGAAGTGCATGTTCATTGTTAGTCTAAAAAAATCTGAACTGACACATGGTGGCCACAGTTTGGGCTTTTAGCCACTCCAGGTATGTCAAGAGCATGCCAAGTTTTACTGGCAGAAGGTTGGTTGGATAGTATGCATTACCTTGCCTTTTTGTGCAGTGGAGCTGCACTTCATTAAACAGTGTTGGCTGTAGAGGGCGTTATAATTTCTGGTTGTCACAGTGACAGTTTATAGCCCAAGAACCTGTGGCTTACTCAGAACGAGGGATAAATTAGTACGAGAGTATGGGAACACAAACAGAATGTGTTTTTGTGTGCAGGAATCTGTTTATCTTTTTGTAAAATTATCCCTAAACCTGCATTGCAAAGGCAATATTCAGATGACTGTAGTGGTTGATAAAGAATGATTGAGGTCATGCTGAGGGAGCATGTTCTTCATTTGAAGTCTAGGTGGGTACTATGGAAAATGATACTGTGAGTTTTATTTCTTATTATTCTTTCTTATTGAGAGGATAAAGCGTAATGTCCATCAAGAAGATTTGCTTTTTCCTTTTGCAGTTTTTAAAGAACTATGAGATTTGGAAGGATTCAAACCCTTCTTTATTAAATAATACTTTTGCAAATTTTGGAAAATTCCCGTTGTCTGATTTATGTATTTTATTTATTCCTTTGACAAGGCATTTAGAAATCAATTGGAATTAATGTTGAGTAGACTCAGTGGAGTTTGAATAGCATGAAAATATGTGGTTCAGTCTTCAAATTCTAAGTTGTAGTGAATTTTCTAAACTGTCAGTAAATAATTTTTTTCATGCCATGCTAAAAAACAACATAACGAATATTGTAGGAGTAGAGAGCAATTGGCCTTAATTCCGTAGAATTTTATTGGGTTATACTTCTTTCTGATTGCATCTGATCAGATAGGATGTAACAGAAGTTTGGCTAAAATAATGATGCCATGTTCATTAATTACTTGGTGGACATGATATGAAGGAGCAACTGTCAGCTTGCTTTACAAATTAGAGGTTAAGTGTTCTGGAAGAAAGCAAGACCCACAAGACAGTATATTCCTGAAGGCACTACAGGGCATCTGTTCACAGGAGGCACTAGTTCTCAACTGCTCCATGAGTTGGAGAACCAGGATTTGGAAACTGTTCTTTCATAGACATCCTTTTCAGTGTGAGTTCCAGCTTCAGCATCTTTGGTAAGACAGCTGTGTGCCATCTTTGGTCTCTGTGCCATAGATTACTTATGACTAAACCATAGATTATGAAGGCTGCAAAAGTACTTACAGAGGATTAAAAAAAAAAAACACAGCACATTAGCCATATACTGTAGGTGTTCATGCAGTGCAGGTTTTGCCTGCTGAGCAAAGACAGCGTATACCACAAAAGGCCCCGTGGCAGTGTGGGTTGACTTTGCAATAATCCTTTCTTCCCTGCCTCCACTCTTTCTCCCCTGTATCATTCATTACTAGTTGAGTATTTTGAAAAACTTGCCATATGCTATTGGAACCACCCCCCTTTCCTCTGCCCTCTTGGGGTTTACCAACAATATTTATTATGTTCTGGTACATGTTGGCTTGCCGGCAAGATCCACAGCAGTTAGCTTTCTGTTTAAAATAGTGTTTCTTTCTGTGGAGGAGAAGATAACTGGCATGCTGGGCTGCAAATTATTTGGTGAGTCATCAGTTAATATACACATCCTGAATAGAAAAGCACTGCAGCTGCTAATTTCTGTTTACTGCTTGACAGTATGCACAAGAAAAGAAAAGGTAATTGGTATGTGCAGCCTTTTATTGGTTGGTTTATATATATAAGTGGAAAATATGCATTAGAGTTTTTCAGGATCCAAGCCTCTATTTCTGTGAACATAAGAGAAATGTACTGTTGACTCTGTCTTTTTTCCTCTCCCACATCCATGGATAAGCTGAGAGGGTGGATCAGGAAGGATGTAGGAATTTCCATTACAGAAAGAGATGATTTATAAGACAGTCATTGGCATTTGCTGTTATTGCTTGGTTTTCTTTCTCTCTAAATGTAATTTGCCCTGAGAGAGAGATACATATTTTTTTAAATTTCTCAAGTCAGCTGTATGAGCAGGTAAACAGAAATGAACGGAGAAGTTCTGTTATCAAAATAACAGACTGGAATAGACCTTAAGAGCAGAATTTGGCTATTGTTCTGATCATGCAGAGACATTGGAGTGTCACTGTGTCTGTTTACTGTGGCGTTAATGCCTTCATGGACTAGTTTTGAGCAGTTTCTGTAGCTGTTTCATGGGTCTGATCTGGGCTAGAATCTAAATGAAAGTGACACCAAAGCCAGAGGACTTGTTACTTGCTGCAATAAGAGAAATCCGTTTTTTTTTTTTTTTTTTCCGGGGCTTAGTTTTTAGGTTTTGTCTTCCTCTGTTTTTGATACAGACTCTGCCATATTGCCAATGTGTTTAGTTGTTCGGAAATTTCTGCTTGTCAACAAAAAATTGAGAGAGATTTTTTTTATTATTATTATTTTTAATCATTTTAGTAATAAGTGAAGGTAAAAAAGTTTTGGCTTTTTTCGTTGTTTAGTTTGTTTTCAACAAGTGTAGCTCCCAATTGGATGCTTGAGAGAATGTTAGGATGTTTTAATACATCCTGATCAAGAGGTTATTATTTGCAGTTCTGACTTAAGCTTAGCCTATTTGTATATGGCACAGCAAAAGAGTGGTAATGTGTATCATTATTTCTTCTCTTAAAAATAATACTTTCAGTTGCCCCCTGAACAGGTTGTCTTAGTGCTTGAAAGTGGGTTAGAAAATGCATTTTCTTTTCTTTTCAGTCAGATGATGGGTTAAGGATTTGTGGGTGTATTCTAGCCTCCTAGTTCCTGTATAAAGTACAGCCATGAGCTGCCCTCAAAATAAACCTGGGCTTGGCACAGATCTGTGTTCTATATGTGATTACACATAAATGTCAGATAAGTGGAACTACTCAGAAAAATTGAAATATTTCAGAATTCTACTATTTATGGCATCAAAACAGGAACTTGACAAGCATTTTCTTTATTTTTTTTAACAATTGAAAACTTAATATATAAAAAACAACAACAACAACAACAAAAAACACAAACACAAACACAAACTTACTGTTACGAGCTTATTTTTATGAAAATGCTATTTTTTTTTCTTTTTATTTTTTCTCTTCCATAGTGAACTTTGGGAAAAATCAAACACAGTTTCAGTAAAACAAGGTACAGTGATTAAATTTGTACTTCATCCTTTTTCTTATGGCATCTCTAAGCACTCCACTGAAATGCATGTTTCAAATCCCATGACACTCCTTTGCATTAGCTGTGGGCAAATAGCTTTGATAGGTCTGGAAGGCTGAGGAATAAATAATTTTGAGTAAGTTGGCTGAGTTTGTAACGGAAATCTGTTAGAATTGGGATTTGAGTACTATTTTCCTGGTGCCCAGGACTGTGCTCCAGTTGTCTAGAAGTTGCTTCCACGGGAAAAGAACAAATGACTACTATGGCTGCAGTTGGCCTGTCTCAAATTTAAAAACGAAGCGTAAGCTCAGACAGATGACACATCTGGAAGAGGAGCACACATCCTTTTGTGGACTTTCATCAATAAAACACGTGAGCCTGTGAAACTGTAGTTTATTGTTGAAAATGTATCATCCCCACCTCCAACAGGACTTTGGTTCCATAAAATAATGACTGGACTATAAACAATGCATAACTAGTGGATGCATAGCAACGCTACTGAAAAAATGGCCTGTCTTACGTGTGCAATGTGGCACTTTCGTGTCCACAGATGAACTGTGCAGGAACCTTTGTTTGCTATCTTTTTGTTGCACTGTATTAATAACAGCAAGGAATGATACCGTGGTATTTATGAGTTGACAGCTTTCTTTGCAATCATGAAATAAGCACATCAAGACTTTTTTTTTTTCTCCCAGAGATCAATAACTTGACATTGCATCATATCCATACAAACAGATTTTCTTAGTCAAGGACTTGTTTTTTATTTTGAGTAGAAATATAAGATATACACATATATATTTCAATTAAAGTTTATGTTTGGCTGTAGATAATGCAGACTAGGTCCAATGTGCATGTAAATACTTCCTTGGAATTAGATGTGATTTGGGCAGTGTTTGTGTGTCCCTGTGTGGGGCGGTTGTTCCAGTAAAGTAAAGCCCTAAATTTCATGAAGCTGTCGTTTCTACCTGGTGTGACACCTTCTGCACGCAGCTCTATTTTTTGTTTCTTTCTGTCTTTGTACAAATGCGTGTTTGTACCAATTTGACTATACTAAATATTCTCTTAATATTTGGGAAGTAAATAGGGCTAGCAGGCTTGAGGCCTTTTTGAAGGGGTGTTTTGCTTTTTTTAAAAAAATTTTCAAATCATATTTGGTAGATAGGCTACAAACCAACAAAGTCATGAAGGCCTGGCATAGAGCTTGGGGGGTGAACACCTGCTCTATGGGGAGGAAGATTTTCCTGTCAGCATCTGGACATAGAGGTGATGCGTTGCTGCACCTAATTTTAGAAAGTTCCTGAGTGTATTTTGCTGCTCGTGGCACACGAAAAGTGAGCATTTCCCCTCCTGCTCTCTCTATAGTTCAGCGGTTGTTTTGCCTGGGCCGGGACTCGAACCCGCGACCTCAGTCCTCCGCCCCTCTGGGGCGGGGAGACTTCCCCGCGATTGATGGGCGAGAGAGCCAATGGCATCCTCAGAACCCCCTAGCAACTGGGGGGCCGAGTTGAGCCGCCCAATGGCGGAGCCCGGGGGGCGGGGCTGCGCTTTCTGTCAGAGAGCGGCCGGCGGGAGGCTGCCGGCGGAGCGGGACGGGGCCGCCGCCGCCGTCGCCTCCCGTCAGCGAGCCCCGGGCATGCGGCAGCCCGGCAGCCCCGCTCCCCGAGGGCATGGGCCGGGGCAGCTGAGCCGCGGCGGAGGATGAGCCAGGCGGGCAGCCCGGCGAGAGCCTACGATTTCCTGCTGAAATTCCTGCTGGTGGGCGACAGCGACGTGGGCAAGGGCGAGATCCTGGGCAGCCTGCAGGGAGGCGCCGCTGAGTCCCCCTACGGGCACCCAGCCGGTGAGCGCCGTCAGGGTTGGGGTTAGGGTTTAGGGTTGGGGTTGGGGGCTTCCCCCTAATGGGGAAGGGGCGGCTCGGGCTGGGGGACGTGGCTTTGCCCGGGGCCAGGCGCTGAGGTGCGCCTCGGGGGGGAGATGGGGGACGAGGGTCGCTGAGGTGCCTTGGGGGAAGGGGGTCGTGAAGGGGGTTGGAAGAGACCCCAAAGGTCAGCCAGCGCCAGCCCCCAAAAAGCAAATCCTGACAAAAATCTTACAGTAAAGGAGCGCAGTTAATCAGTAACTGTGAATCCCGTGAGATTGCTTTCACTGAAAGAGCAGAAAAGGAGGTTTTTCTCTCCCTTATCGCCCCGTCATGTTTTTCGCACCAGAAGAGCAGCCCTTTAAGACCAAGGTTCACGTTCGCGGCGTGTCCTTTTGCTTCAGCTTTTTAAAGGGCGACACTGAAGAGCTTCCTCCGTGCCAGATGTGTTCTCCCTGCAGAATAAAGAGTTGTGCTCATAGCAAACTGATGTAAGGCTAGCTTATAATGGCTTTGCTAGAAGGGACTTTTACTTTCTATTTCTTCCTAGTCTTTTCACTTCCCCAGCCTTGTTTTCCTAGAGCACAACTCTGCAATTTTCTTCCTCATGCAAAAATATTGCGTGGGATATTAAAAAGCAAGTTATGTTGTAAAATTACCCATTGCTTTAAATTACTGCTCGCATGAGTCTGTGACTGGTTAATTCATTTGGAAGGCTTTGCGTTGACTCAGGGTTTGTTATTGTGGTGGGTTCATAGTACTGATTCAAGGCGAAGGAGTGGGTGGGGGAGGAGAGTTCTTTGGATGATTGCTTATGAGTCACATTGCACCTTGAAGGCATCAGCATGCATTTGAAGCTGTTTGCCTAGTAGTTTTGCTAAATTACTTTCTTGGGATGTTTAAGTCTGCTCACTCTGTGCTCTGCAAGTGGTTGGAGAACAGGGACAGAAGCTTGGGGAGAGTGTGTGGAGTCTGGCGCCTTCTGTACTCGCAGTCTAAGTTTATAAATTCTTCTGCTGAAGAAGCACTTTAGTCTCCAATGTATCTTGACGTAACAGAGAGAGAATGTTTGACCTGCTCCAAAGCTCATAGGTCTTCGGTCTTCTGCGTGTAAACCTTGTGATACTTGTGCTTTGCTCTTAAATAGTGTTTAAATTGCGTGGCTAACACTATCTCAGTGAACGTATTCCTTGACAGCCAAGAAATACAAATGTTCTCTTAGAATTACTTAGCAAGTATTAAACGTGCAGCTTGGAAATTCTTCATTGTTATTAATAACTTTATGTACATACAGGGTTGTAAGTGCTATGTTTCATAGACAGCTTCATAGACTGTAGTCTATGCTTATTTAGCATCAGCTTATTTATCAATCTTAACTATACAGGGTTAGAGAAATATGGAAATTCAGGTCCTCACGAGCTGTGCTGTGCAAAGGCCTGTGTTTCACAGAGAGTGAAAGGAGTTTTTAGACAGGAGAATATGAGCATGTCTGAAAAAAAGGGGTGGGAGTTAAAAGAGCAGGTCAGATAAAGCAGAGGATGTAAAAGGAGACTGTAATGGAATATAATCTGATTTTACATTTTGTGCAACTAGTGTCATATTTAAGAATTCTCTTAGCATTCTGAGCTCCAGTGTTTGCACGATCATAGCATACCACCGCATCTCACTTAAGGAAGGATATTGACTTAAACTGTGAAAGTTTGTAGAAAATATTTTCTTGGTCTTAATCCATTTCTTCAATGTATGATGTTCTCGAATGCGCCAAACTTTGAACACTTCAGAACTTGCCTGGACACCACCCAGTTTATTTTTAGGCTCTGTACCTGATAGCCCTACTCTGCCTGGATCCCCTCAGCCTGTCCTCCATCACTTGAGCATGACAACGTAGGATTTAGCTGCAGGGAATCTGTGCAGGCTATGAAAATAGAGATGCAGGGAAAGGGAGAGAGCTAAACATCCTGTTGGTGTTATGATTTTTTTTTTTTTTAATTTCAGTTAAAAGCTTGATAAACGGACTTTTTTGACCACTTTCAAGTACTTAGTTCACTGGCTAGGATCTTCCAATCTCATAATGCCAACTAGGTCTCTGAATTGGAAAGTCTAGGAGTATGATGGGTCCAGTCAAAATGTGCCACGTGTATAAGCTTTGAACTGACAAAACTTTGTTGCAGAGCTTGATGAGAGGGAGTAGCTTTGATACGCTCTGGAGGGGAGGGACGATGCAGTAAGAGATGAGAGCATTTGTGGTGAGAGAAGAGCTCTGAAGGGCCTTGAAAATGAGAAGGAACAGATTGATGAAGGAAGGGCATTTGGGCAGTTGTTTGAATTTGAACATTCAAGACAGAATTTGTTGTTTACAGCAACATGAAAAAGGCTCTTCCTGCTGCAGTAACTTCCTAAAATTGAAGGTGAGAATATGAATATTGAGAAGTTTGGGAGGAGTGAGCTATAATGGGTGGTTAGGATGCAGACATGGGGTTACAGTGCTGGGTTTCAGGAAGGACAGCGGCGTTAGAGCTGAGGACGAAACATTAGAATTTAGCTTTGGTGTAGCATTAGGGTCCTTTTCTGTGCAAAGTGATGGAAGGTACCAGCAAGATGCACTGCAGCGCTCTCAGAAGTAGACAGACTATTTTTAAAGGAATTATGGGAAAAGACAAGGTGTTGAACAGCCTGCGACTGCTCCTTGGGGAAGGAGGAGAATCCAAGTGAGCCCCCCAGAACTTTAAGAGAGGTTGAAGAAAGACTAAGTGAGGGTGGACACATCAGCAAAGAGGGCTGCTGGTCGTCTTCAGCAGCATCAAAGACAGCTAAGCAGACAAGGAAAATAAAGATAAAGTAGAACCCAGAGCTGACTAGAACAGTGTGTTGTGTTTGTTTTGGTTTTGATGTGGTGGTTAGCTATTTTTCTGTTTAGCCATTGGATGCCTGAAGGCTTTGTGCGTAGCTATGAGCTATGTAACTGTCTCTTCTCGTGTGTATGGGCTCAAACTTTAATAATATAAACAACAAATTAATTTTTCATAGACACTTTCTTAACTCATCAAAAATAAACCTTCCATTTCTCTCATTCCTGGGAAAATACAGCATCATATGTCTTACTCCTTTTTTGTCGGTACACAAAAGTGATATAAAATCTGGAGGCCGGGAGGCAAGCCAGCATCGTGTGATCAGTCAAGTCCCTGCAAGCTGCTGCTGGTCCACGAGCCGTGGCATGAAAGCATTTCGCACAATAAAAATGCTTTTATTAAGAACAAATACAGTCTCTTGGTCTCTAAATTCTTCTTAATGACTGAAGGGCTCTGGGTTGAAAAGAAGGGAAAAAGCTTTATTAACATAGCAAAGTAAGGACTGCCTTGGAAGATGTGTTGGTGAGTGTGATTGACAGAGATGATTTAGGAAGCAGTTATCCTGGAGACGGGTGGGTAGCAGTATGGTTAGTGGTCTGGATAACCTGCCTTTATGGGTTTCCCACGTTTTGCTTAAAACTGAAATTCCAATAGCTTGGACACGCTTGGTCTCTCACCTAGTAGGAAAAACTGCCCAAAAATTGTTTTAGAGAGCTGCAGAAAATTTGCTTTTAAGTATCGTTAATCTATCAGCAGAATATATTCAGAAGAAATAATTGCTTCTAGACTAGAACATAATACCTGAGATGTGCTGTCACAAGGTAGAACAATATTTTGATGTCTTAGGCTAACGGATTTTTATTCAGCTCGATTCTGTGTTTGCTTTCATATTAAAATAGAGAAAATTGTGCTCGCAGTGTGATTGTTCATTGCAGGGACTGCAAGGAATGATTGCTCAAACCTATGTACTCCTACTCCTTTTCTTGCAGGAACATCAGGTTAAAACAGAAATTCTTGCATCCTCTTTCACTTAGTGACCATTTTACATGTATGTCCTCTTAAGTTCCTGTCACAGTTGTTTGTCTTCCCCTGTCCTTAGGTTGAGAACTTCCTGGATAAGGGTTGTCTTATTTGAATGCTTAAAAAGATGCTGGTGTGTAATAGTTGGTGTTAATCGTTGGCTGGGATGCTTGTCTGCTGCTTACCTCCCCACAGACAAATTTTTAGGTCATGTTGGCCTGTCCTGGTATCTTGCAAGCCTAATGCAGAGGTGAAAACTGTGCAGGTGAAAAGATCAGTAACAGAAAGAGCTACCCACTTTGTACTTGCTCTTTCCCTTTCACTGTGTTTGAAACAGAAAAATAGAAGTAACTCTCCCTTTATCACCAAAATTAATTGTATTTTGTCTCTTCCAGGGGACAGCACTGCAGAATAGCAATTCTTTGTAAAATGCAGTCACTTAGGAGAGGTGCGTGGTAGCTGAGAATGTGGATCCCAGGTTGGCTCTGTTCCCTTTGTTCTTACTTAGACAGAAAATTTGCCCTCTGTAAAAGAAGAAAGCTTATAATCTAATTGAGATTGGTTTTCTTATTCGGTACTTTTCATGTACCTGTCTCCCTCCACAAATCTCAAGTTTGGAGCCTTGTGCTAACTCCTGTGTTACTTTATCATGCTAAGAATTGCCCATCTCATGAGACCAGTGCATAGTGTTTTCCCTGATACGTGGCTGCAGACTTGAGCCCCAATTTTTTTTTTAATTTTTTTGTAACTCTTTGTCTACGTTCTTCATAATCAGTGTAGTAAAGGGTCCTTTAGCATCTTCTGTGATTGTCAGGTCCAATTTAGTAGTTTTTTTGGTTTGTTTGTAGTGTTAGCTGGTCTTGTGCATTTGTTGAAACAACAAATGTTCACCTGGCTTGATCCTAGGCTTGCTTAGCAGTTTATGGGTTTTCATATGTTTCTTTGAACCTTTCAAAAATTAGTTTTGCTTTGTTATATGCTTTTTTCTACTCAACCAGCTTTCTTCAGCTTAATATGTTATTAATATTTCTTTGGCTGTATCAGTAGGTTGGAAGTACTTTTCTCCCTAGCTCTCTCTTCACCCTATCCATGCTGGTAGATTTTTGCAGGGGGAGTGGGGAGGAGGGGGGTGCAGCATTGACCCTGTGTGCACATGTTCAAATCAGGTATTTGTCTAGCTTGTTCTTTTTTCAGTAGGTGCCCTTTATGTCTCTTAACAAAGCCTATTCAACAGCAACAAAAAAAAAAAAAAAAAAAAAGACCAAAGAAAACATAATTTTTGGTCAAGCATATTATTGTGTTGTATAGTTTCAGAAAGAAGAAGCCTTAAAATCTTGCAAATCATACAAATGTTTTTCAGATTCCTGCCAAAGACCAACGTGTACTCACATGTCTGAATTTGATATCTGCTGTTGCTACAAGTAATACTTCAGATTGTTGTGGCAAAAGAGACTACAGCTTACTTTATTCTTTGTCTTTCTCATGCCTGTTCAATAGCTCTGTGTACTGCCTGTCTCCATTTCCCTTGGGCTACTGGTGTCCTTTTTTTTTCCCCCTAATTTTTCACAGATATGCAAGAGTGGGAAAGTGACTTAAAAAATAATAATAATACCCTGAGGCTCCCAGACAGGTGTGCAACATGAAACAAAAAGTCCAGGTTATTTTGAAAAGTGGTCAGACTTCAAAGTAACTGAGTCCTTTTAAGCTGCTTTGGCCTAACCAAAATCGTGTTTGCCTGTGCCAGGATGAAGTTTTACAACCAATATGTTGGTTAAATTACATTTTGCTTTAAATTTGTTTTTGTTCTGGGAACATAACAGGAATGGAAAATGGGATTAAGAGTAGAAATTGGCAAGTGTTAAAAGTTATATTTCCATCCCATTTTATTCAGCTCTTCTGGATTTTGTTTAATGTGAGACTGAAAATACGGAAAATTGATGCAGTATTTACACAAAATACTTGACATGAGCTAGCGTTTGTTATGCTAGTTTGATTTAAGGAAAATCTCAAATGTAATACACCAAGCATGTTTGTTTTGCGCTTGCTATGCTTTTTTTCATCCATATCTAAATCTGTTGATACAGTGGAACGCATCTGGACAAATAGTTGTTCCCTTTTATGTTTTCATATGTTGCAACATGAAACTATGAACTGGTTAAGTAGGCAGATTCTCCAAACTGCAAGTTCATTGGCTAAATGAAGCTGTTACAAATAAAACACTGATTTACTGACATATATTAAATGTCCGTTCTTGAGAAAGGTGAAGTGAACTCAGTACGGACTATAATCTAGTACTTGCTTGGGGCAAAGTCCCCAAAATATATTGTTTTTCACAATTGGTTATGTCTCTACACTGCTGCTCAAATCTGTGGAAAGTTACAGGCTAATTATTAGGAAGTTACATTCTCATGTTGCCCAGGATTGGAGAGGGTTTAAAGGTCCAGAAACCAGCGTCACTCCCAACTTTACAGGAGCTTGCAGCAAGCAGGAGAGCATCCTCGTTGAGCTGGGTGGGGTAGGAAGAGAAGAGAGAGTGCCATCGATAACAGGTCCTGCCGAGTGACAAAGTGTACTGAACAGCTGCCTTAGGGCTTTAATGTGATGCATCCCGCTCTTGGTGTAATTGACTTCTTGTTTGATGTTGATGAGACCGTAAATCTGTCTGCATGTTGGTAGAAGGAATACGTGTACAGTGTTCAGCTGAGACTTTCTCAGGATCTTGTTGGTTGTTCTTTGCAGGAGGCGTGGGTTTTTTTGAGCCCTAAGGGCTGTAAAACTAAGGAATCGGTTCTTACAGTGTTCAGATTGGCTGGACAAAATTTCCTAAGTGTGCCAAGGCAAGGTGAGAATCCTGTAGTACAGAAAGGTAATTGCTTGCCATCTGGGGAAGAAGAAGGATCTAGCAGTGAAAACACCTTTACACACAGACAGAAACATTTGTCAGGTCAGTAATTTGCGGCTGCTCTGTAGGCATGTAAACAGGGAAGATAAAGGATTTGGGAATCGTGTTTATTATCAGAAGCATGGAAATGGGAAAGCTGTTTATTCCTTGTGAAATATAGTTTTTTGCTAAGCTGAAAGCAGATATAACAGCTTTGCAGTTTTTCTTTGCATGGGATTTGCCATCAAAGGAAAGGCACTGTGCAGAACCAGCAAGTGTTACCTGGAGATGGAGGTGGCTAAACAATAGGTGGTGAGCATGATGTAGCTAGGAGAGCCAAGGCTGTTACTCCAGAGTTACCTTGGACATTAAAATGTTTTTGGAACATTGGATTTCGAAGTAGGAACTGGTAGTTTAACATACAGAGGTGGAGTAACTGTGCTGAGAATTTCTAGAATGGAGATTTGCATGTGTCTTATCAGGCATAAAATAACAAAGTGCCTGAAGCTGTTTCTAAAAGAGCTTAAGAAGTGATGGCTTGAGTTCATGCAAAATCAAACTATCCAGAGTATCTCCAAGTAAGTTATTTCTGGATCACACTTTCATATTCATATAATATAACCCCCCAATGCCATCCATATCTGTTTTAACTGTGTTGGTCAAAACAGTACATGTTTTTTAAGTGTGCTGAAGCACACAAAACTGTGTAGAGAAATGTGTTTTTATACACATGGAGAAATGGCTTTTATAAAAAGCTATTTTCGTTCTTGGGTCAGAGGAGGATAACCTATTTAATAAAAGCCCCAGTTATTAATACATGGCTAGTTCAAGTCCCACACGTGTGACTATGTAAAGCTAGAGACTGAACATGCGGCAACATTTAAAAGTGAGCTGCAATCCAAGAGTGACACCTTTGCCTCAGATGAATTGCAGCTGATCTCTGACATGTTCAGAAGCAGCCTGACCACTTGCATTTAGTGACCATAATTTGTTTACCGGGTGTTTTTTCCAGGCTTGTGGTTCAGCCTTTACCTCTCCCCAGCCCTTGCTGCAGTTTCATCCCGTGCATGTTCAGCGCGAGGTCGCAGCTCGCATCTCACCGCTGCGCTCCTGCCATTGCTCTCGTTTTTCCTCTGGCCTAAGCCTTCGAGCAGTAAGCCTTGCCCTGACCTCACCGATAGGTTTTGTTGTGATCTCGCATCAGCAAAGCTGAAACAGCAAAGAATGCTTCTGTGCTCTGAAAGAATATACTGAAGGAATGGTTATAAGTCTGTTTGAGGAATGTATATTTAA
Source organism: Anas acuta (assembly GCF_963932015.1). Taxonomy (NCBI): domain Eukaryota; kingdom Metazoa; phylum Chordata; class Aves; order Anseriformes; family Anatidae; genus Anas; species Anas acuta. The sequence continues at coordinate 6,312,293 of NC_088996.1, read as the reverse complement.
TTTGCCTGTTATTATAGAAAGTGAACCATTATAGATGTTTGTATGAAACAGAAAATGTATTTGTATTAATAAAAAAGCAACAGTTTAATTTAAAGGGGGAGGGGGGGATACTTTAGTCCATAGACCTCAAAATAAAATAATAGAGACAGTGATGTGTTAATGTAACTCCTGTGCGCTTATACTTTATTTGTAAGCTGACTTTATGTGGTGCCTTAAAATGGGATATAAGTGTGTGAAATATGAAGCTGCCAGCTGGAAAGCCCAGAAGAGACCCAGCAGGTCTGGCAGCCTTTTTAATGCTCACTCAAGTCCAGACTGAGGAAAAGAAGCTCATGTAGCTGATGCATTCAGTGGAATAATTGAGTCAATATAAGGAGAGTTGTGGTGCAAAATCTTTACATGGATAGCTGGAAATGTGTATTTCTATTCTAGTTGCTTTTAGCGAGGAAATGCTATCCCTATTCACTCTGCATCATCTCAGTGAGTCAGGGTTCTGTTCTCATTTTTCTGTGTTTGCTTTTGTAAATACACCAAGTGATGTTTGCATAAAGCACAACCCCGGCTTTTCAAACCACTTCAGAATTAGAAAATCATGGTTCAACTTGAACACACACCTGATAAAATAGACGTATGATAAATGGAATTTTAATCAAGTTCAAAACCTCTAAACTTTTAATTTTATTTTCTTTTTCAGTTTGGATAAGAAACAGCCGTTATATAGTGATGCTAGTCTTGGAGCAAGAAGATTCTAGAGTCCAAGGATACATGTAGCATAATATTTTTTCCATATAAGTACTAGTTTTTGTCTCCAAACAGGAGTTTAATCCGATGGTGTTTGAGAACTGGAATCTTATAGACAGTCTTTTTACTTTGTCTTCAACATCTGCAAGACAGGGTAGTTTTATGCAGAGGACTATGAGAAAAGTAATTACATAGTTTTTGAGTGAAGAAAAGTCTGCAGTTCTAATAATTTAAATGAAGTTTGGCCACAGACTGATGAGTCACCTCTGTGGAGAAAAGAAAGCTTTACAGGGGACCAAAGAGCAGCCTTCTGGTACCCATAAGGAGGCCATCGAGAGGACAGATGGGCTTTGTATGTGGTAGGAGCTTAGGAGACAACAGATCTAAGTTGAAACAAGAGAAATTCAGAATGGGTAAGAGGAAAAAACTTTTTTTTAACCATGAGGACAGTCAATCTGTGAAACAGGTTGTGCAGAGGGGTCTCCAGTTCTCTTAGCTGATCCTGGTTTGAGTAGGAGGTTGAGCTAGATGACCTCCTGAGTTTGCTCCCACCTGAAATTTCCTGTGTCCTATTCCAATGAAATCAGTTTATTTTGATGTCATGGAAAATTGAAACCAACTAAATGATCAGTGGAACAAGAGCTTTGTATCTGTATAGTCTGTCTTTCTCCTTTAAATCCAAATGATTGCTTGCTAGCATTTTGTGTTTTTCTCCTGGAAAAGGAGTACAGTTACAATTTTGGCAGCTCTTCTGCTGGAATATCTGGGGAGGAGAAGAGGAGAGAACTGGAAACACAATCCAAGCCAGACTTAGTTTTCCTCATTTTCATAATGGGAGATGCATTGTGACTTGGTAATTCCTTGAGTTCTTGTTAACATTACTTATAAAGCCCACTTTACTGCGGCATGTGTTTTGCATGGAATTTCGAATTGAAGAAGTGCGATTGGTTTTCTGTTTGGAGGCATAGTTTGAAAGCTCTTCAAGTATCTGTGCTTTGGAAATGGTGGCTGTATGCTTTCTGGAATATAGCTTTTAAGCCACAGTAATTTTTAAATAATGCTATTAATTTTAGTCTTTGGTATCTTTAAAGCAGAATTATTGCACTTACACCTACTTGCTGTGAATTCCAGCTTTGATCTCTAGTTCTTCATAATAACAGAATTCATTACTTGTTCAGCACAAAGAATTATTTTTAAGTAAACTTTTTCCCTCTTTGAACATGCAGTGCTTCATGGGGTGGGGAAAGAAATTACCTTTTTTTCCCCCCACTTTCTCCCTACAGCAGTACTTTGGATCTCTTGTTCTGTTAAAGTTTACTACTTGGTGACAAACACTGCTGTGAATTCTGGGAGGACTGATGGCAACTTGTTTTTTTGGGAGTTCTTTTTGCAAATCTTGGTTATATCACATATTTTTCATAATATATGGCAATATACTTCTGAAACAGAATTCTGATTTTATAATTGGTATGATATAATGATATGCTTAATTGATAGTGGTGGTTTAACTTTTCAGAAGCATTTATTTGAGACTTGATTTAAAGCCTAGGGAAATTTTGGAGAAGTTTGCAACTGTTCACAGTGAGCTTCTAGGCCCATCACTCACAATAATGGCTACTGGATGGTCTTGGGATTCTTCTCATGCCAAGTATTTTTGAACTGGTTTATTGCTAATGAAGTGTCAAGACAGAAAAGGTCATTGTTCTCTTTTTGGAAAACGTTGTAAAATGTGAAATACTGCATCTGGTTTTAATATTTTATAGTAGTTTCTAAGCTATTCTTCCTTCCAGATTCTGGCCATAATTCAACCTAGCGTTCAACATGTAAGTGAGGGCAAGTTCTGTGTAGCTGCTCTCATTTCTTTCTTGATTTGTAGATTTTGTAAAAGATATGTACCCTGCCTTCTGCTCTTTCTCATGCACCAGGATGATTTGTCCCTACCGCTAAGCTATGGGATAAAGAATTACTGCACCAGGAAGATATCCACACGCACTAGGAGCATCGGATGATCAATTCTTACCTAAAACCTATTCCACTTTTTTTCTGGTCAGTTATTGTAGCCTGGCCAAGATTCTCTTCATGATACTTGCCATGGGTGTGCAGAGCTCCACATCATAGCCATTGCTTGAGCTACGAGCATGTTTCAAGAGATGTGAAAGAATCATGTTTGAAACTTTATTGAATTACAGGGAGTGTAGGGGACATGGTGATACTGTGAATAATAGACTGCCCTTGAGAGCTGATGCTCTCTGAAAGTAATGGAACAGGTTTTTAGGAAGAGAGGGTGCTTGCTAACAACAAGCCCGATACATGCAAAGGAACCTCCTTCATGATACAGCCCAACTCTTGTAGGAACTGGTGAACAGAAGCAGTAGCAGTGAGAAGATCGCATGGGGGGGATAATTATTATTTTTTAACTGTGCATGATAACAGAGAATTTAATTTCTAATGCAAATTCAGTGGTGCTACGTCATATCACAGGAAAGATGACCATCAAATGGACCAGAAGTCCTACACCTTTGATCTCGAAGGAAGGCATGCTCCCTTTTGTAGAATTTGACTGTTAACCTGTTTTCCTTCTCTCTTCACCTCACTCAAGCTGTGTCCTTTTGAAAGCCTCTGCTTCTTTCCTTGATCAGTTACAGTTTGGTTGCTACCTGTCCTTTGCCCTTTGCCTCTTGGCTGTTCCCCCAGGTTCCTTGCTCTGTGTTTCTGGTCAGCTCCCCTTCTCAGCCTCTCCTCTTCAGTGTCTTGTCCCTGCTTTAGCTCCATCTTCATCCCTGTGTCTTTGTCAGACCACTCTTAGCATGTAAAGCAGTGTTCTGTCAGGTCCTCGTTTCTGTGTAGAACTGGTGACAGCCATTCCAGTCTGGTCTGTAGCTCTGGAGACCCGGACTTTTCACGCAGATTCACTAGTCAGTAGTGCGTCATGTGAGGCTGTGCAGTAGCAGCTGGATCGAGTTGCAGAAGATCAATCTGTAAGGCACCAGAAGTGTTCTGGGATCAATGAGCACCATGGGCTCCTTGTTTCAATTTAATTTTTTACATCCGTGGAGGAAATAAGGGGATGAGGAATAAACGTCTCACTTAAGAGGTTCCTGGGATTGATAGATGAATCTCTTCTTTCAAGCTTATTAATAAAATGCACTGAACCAAAGGATGACACTCTTCCCCATAATGCTAATAATAGCATTCCCTTTTCCTGCAGTGCTCCTGTTTATAAACAATAACATGTTTATATATCGTAGCTTTCATCTGAGGATGTAAACTGCAACCTGTAGCAAACATTTGAGTTAGCAAGCTTACCATGTGCCTCTGATATCCTTTTCTTTTGGAGGAGTGGGAGAAAGGAAATGATGAACTGAAGCTTGCAGTTGCTGCTTCTTCCTGACCTGGAGGATGGGGACACTTCTCTTTCTTCATGTAAAATAAATTTAGACTACAAAAGAGGCTATTTATTTGTTGACAAGTGCGTTTTAAGACAGATGAAAATGGAGCATGATCTCAGAATCTTTATTTTCCTTTCCTCTTAATATGAATAGAAATGAATTGCTTACAAGTTCTGGTTAAAAGTTGATTGTTAGCTGATGTCAAATAGTATTTTCTTCTTTCCGAGCAACTGCCTGCTTTGAATGTATAGTTTTTTATTTATCTATCTTAGCAGAAATACTGCAAACTAAGGTATGATCTTAAAAAAGGAAATCACGTATTGAAAGAGTTGTTTGCATATTCTTTTTGGGGTAGGGCATGATTTAAACATGCAAAGTGTGGGATTTAGTTTACTTGCTAATGCTGATAAGAGAGTGAGCAGACACTTATTCAGGTACTGCTTCTGCCTAATTAAATTCTGTGGCTTATGCAGGTTTTGGAGTGGTTCAGTTGTTAATATGGTTTCCAAGTTAGTACTGGAGGTAGGCCATAAAGTTGCAACAAACTTCTTACTGCTGTGCCACTTGCTTTGGTTGTGAGGACAACCATCTGGACTAGAGCCAGCTAGAAGTGCTCAGAGACCTTCCAATTCTGACCTGATGCCCTAAAAATGTGCAACCATAGAAAGCTTCAGTGTAATCATTAAGGATCACTTGGATTTTTAAAGGTGGCTTTCTAATTGGCATGTCTGACCATAAACAAAGCTAAACATAAAGCTGGAGCTGTCTGATATAAATCTCTTTTGAAAATAGATGGGAAAATTGTCACGTCTTTAAAATGAGTGAATTATGTATAAGACTTAAGTTTAATTGTGGTTTATGACTTGATTAATGAGTTGAAGAAGACAGTTCATATCCAGAATTTCAGTGTCCCCATTTCAATGTGAATAGGCAATCTGTGTTCTTCAAACAGATGGCTTTTATTGCAGTAATTAAGTGTAATACAAGAGACTGGAATTTGGAAAATGATGGTTATTCTGAAATCACAAGCAGAAGGCAAATATGGCTGTCAGATAACCTGACCTTTGTACTCACATGTCACAAGACACGGACCAGTTTTATTGTCAGGAGTTTATCTTTGCAGCAGAAACACTGGGCTTAGTTTTTAAAGATTCAATGAATTTTGAATCAAAAGCATGATGTGGATCCACTTGCTTGGGATGATAAATGAATGGAGTTGGAAACTGTGTCACTTGCCAAATATGTTGAAGATAGTCACAGAGGTGTTCTGAAGAGAAACATCAGGCTGTAATTGTTAATGTCTATGAAAAGGAGATAACATGGGAAGCAATGGGACCGCTGAATTCTCATTATGCCTGTGAGAACATGTTTTTAAGCACTCTCCAAAACCTAAAACTATTTTTTCAAGGTGTGGTCAAAAGTCTTTGAAAGATGTTTTCAGTGTGAAGTAAAATTTAAGGGTACACCAGGCTCAGAGACAAAGTAATGTGTTCTGTACTTTCTCAGATACAGAAAGTGTTGTTTGTAGGGACAAATGTAGCACTGAATAAAGTCTTTCACTGCAAAGCAGTGGTTAAGGTTTGTTTGTTAAATTGAAATGCAGATCCAAAGAAAACTCAGAACAAGCTCCAAAACATTAGAATATTTGACTGACATTTACTTCCTTTGAAAAATTCGGAGGGACCAGTCTGGGGTTTATTCGGTAGAATGTTGTCTTATTATCAAAATATGACCAATGGTTTGTCTGTACTCAGTTGTGTTCAAGCTTTGTTCAAGTCGAGCCAGTTCTTCACTGCTGCAAAGCTGAGACTGGCTGGTCGTCACACCGTCAGTCATTGAACCTCCGTTATTAAACTGAACAGAAAAGATTTTTGGCTAACCAACCTTGCCTTTGGTGTAACGCAAAATGAGCAATGTAAATGATTGCAGGATTCTCTACTAAAGAGAGACAATGGGAAATTCAGGAACACGGCTATAAGCTTCAAGAGAAAACAAAATTCACAAGAGACCTTCAAACAATCACTGTTGACGTGACTGCAGTGTAGGCAGTGAAGCGTAAGTGATAGCACGGCAATGGCTACAAGGCAGCAGCGCAGAGAGGATGGCTTCCTCTTTAGTGCAGTTGTTACCGAACAGCCAAATGCTTTTTTGTAAATTTTACTCCATTCCTGGATCTGGTAATATTTCTTTCAGTTCTCTAGATACTCATTTTGTGTTGGAGGGGAAAAAAAAATATTAAAAAGCAATTCAATTAAAAAAAACCTCCAGCAAGGGGTGCGGCTTGTTTGAGGTTATTTAATTTCAACTTGTGGCTTTAGGTAGATAATTTTGACTTTAAAAAAAACACACGAAAGCATTAAGCACTGAGAGGTTTTTCTGGTTCACTTCACAAAGTTGAATTATTTATTTAGATGCCTTTTTCTCCCCTTTCCTCTGTGGAGATACTTTTCATTTGTGTATCCCAACAAAGCTATTCTGTCTTACTAAATGAGTGAATAATGTTCTGGAAGGACATTTGATTTGTACAACAGCACAATCCACATCTGTTGGTCTCATTGTTATAGCTGCATGCTGTTCCTGATGATTCATGTGAAAAGACTTTTTGTTTTGATTCTTAATCAGTGATAAATGCTAATTGCAGCGATATGCAGGTTGTGTTATCAACTGCTTCTATCTGTACAACAGCTGAAGAACACGCTTCTGAATCTATCTCTTCAAAAATCTTTTGAGAAACCCACAAACCCCAAAGAGAAACCCATAAAAGATGGGTAGTGTGTTTTTTCAGGCATGTCTTATGCATGCCATTTAAGGGAAAAGATGGAATATTTTGCTTTATATGCAGCTAAACAAGAATGACTTGCAGTAGTGTGTGGTCTGTAGTGTCGAGCATGCTCAGCTGTGTCTCCTCCAGCTATGCAGGACTGATTTTTCTGTGTTTAGTATGTCTTTAAGCAGAATGCAGGATGTCCAGTCCCTGTGTGGGATGTGTCACGGTTGGCTAAACATGTGCCTCTTCATTCACTTCAGAGAAACTAGTGGAGGTATTTCACCCTCTGAGAAATATCAGTATGCTGGAAAAAGTGCTGTAGTGATATGCAGGGTTTGCTCTATGTTTTGTGTTTTCAAGAGTTTCTGAAATGATGAAACTTGTTCTTTCAGTGCACAAACAATTTTTATGTCCTGATCTGTTCAGTGTCCCAAGGCTTTGTCTGTAGGTTAGGAAGTTAGCCTAGGAAGGTCTGCATCAAGAGAGCACACTCTAATATACTCCTGCCTGACTGCAGCATGTCCTCATCAGTTTGTAAGAAATGAGAGGAGTGGAGCTGTAGGCAGATGTGAGTCAAGTGAAATATCCTGCAGGCAGTGAAGTGGCATCGCTGAAATACGGTTCCTGATAGCGTGTGACTGATCTACGGGTGGCCGTGCCTCTGTCTTCCTGCTTACTCACCTTGTCTTCGTATCACACCAGGAGGGTTTCTTTGATTTGTCCCACATAGCATACATGTATTTTTCAATTGCACATGGCAAATGCCATTTGAGCAGCTTAGAGTGGTGCAAATTTTAGAAGAAGCACAAAAGCAGCATCTCTTTTGTTTGCCTGTTGCTGCCAGGAAAGCTGGCTCGGATGGCAGCTGTTACCTTGCGGTAACTTCTGTTTGGTAATTTAACACCAGTTCTTTATTCCGGACCTACTCTGAACAAACTCCTGTCCTTGTGGAAAGGGAGACAGGTACAGCTTCCTTTTCTGTGACTGCTTACCATGTCAGAGCCCTTTAAACCTATTATTTGTTGTTGATAAAAACAGAGGGAACTGGCTAACAGTGTCTGCTTTCAGGGCCTCTTCATGACAGCTGGTAGGAGTTGGCAGTACTCCACCTGAAGGAGCAGAAGGAAGTCCATTTTGTGAATGTGGTGACCACGTCGTGTTTGTAGGCCAAGAGCAAACTTCCTGCATGGTGGTTGCCTCTCCAGAGCTGTGCTTGCAGCCAGGACAGGTTGTTTGTTGTTGTTGATGTGCCATGCTGCGCTGAATTCTTTCTTCGGAAGAAGAGTATAAGTAATTGATACCATTCTTATTAAATTTTCAAACTTCTTTTTCTCCACTTAAGTACAGCAAAAAAAAAAAAATCTTGTTAGTAAGCATTTGATCTGTGCATCAGTACAAACCCTGGTATATATAGATTTTTTCAAGTGCTGGTACTTCCACTGCTGTGTCAGTTTGTTGCCTTCTTCCTACCCACCAGTACTCTCCTGGGATGCAGTGAGTTTCTCCACGCCCCCGCAGTGTTTTGTAATTGCCTGCCTGCAGCAAGGGTACAGGCAATCAGCAGGATCGTCTTCACCACTGTCATTCCTCTTCCTCTAATGAAGATTTGCTGAAATCTTTAGTAATTAGGACACTCTTCCCCATGCATTTGTTTTTCCTTGTCAGTGTGTTTTTCTCACCTTATTTTGTTTACACTCAGAAAATAAAACATCCCTGTTTTTCAAAGCACGAGTCTCGTTACATTTCAGTACATTTTCAGAGATTTAATGCTTTTATAACTTCCTTTGGAAGACTGTGAATAAATGTTCAATTCAAGAAGTTATTTGGCTTTGTCATAGTTAAGAAAATGTGAGAACACATCTACCAGTGAACCTGTTGCTTGGCTGCACCATGTGAATACTGAATGCACACTTTTCAAATAGCATTTAATAAAATAAAGGCCTCTCTTTCTTTTAATGTTTATAATTACGCACTTTGTGGATGCAGTACTGCAGCCCAGTGTTCAAAGCCATTGACCATTGGCATGATGGTGGATATTTTTAGAGGTCAACTGTAGCTACGTAACTGCTGCTGATTGCTCCTGTCCCCCCTAATCTAATGGGGGCGGGGGTGGGGAAGGAGACACCTGTTTGCCTGTTCTGACCAGGAAAACAGCAAAGCTAGACTCCAGATTATTTTTACTCTAGTTTAAAACCTGGTATGCCAGGTTAGCATTAAAAAAGCTAGTGCCATAGGTCACTGATGATTGTTTGCAAAGGCTGTAAGATGAACAATAAAGACGTAAGCTAAGCTAAATGCATCAATATGTTGTTTGTTGTTTGTTTGTTTGTTTTTACATTAATAGATTAAGTAATGTGTGCATGTATAGATAACATCCTCTTCTTGCACTATCTACTGCTTTTATGTGAGGGGGGCATGTGTATGCCCTCTACACCCACTCTGTAAGAGCTGTCTGTGAGTTAGAGCAGATAAGAAAGGAATAAATATTAGAGGCAGTAAAGCTGAGGAACAGAGGAAGAGAATGGCATTTAGTTCACAACATACGTTTGAGAGGAAAGGCTAACACCTACGTTTTTCTGTTGAAAAGAAATAAAACTTGAAGCATGTTATATTGTCATGATAATGAATAAAACAGATTGGTTAACAACACGAAGGCAACGTGAGAAATCTGCTTTGATTTCTGGACCTTGCTTAAATAATACAAGATCTTCAGAACTTCACATTAACAAGTTATTCTTCTCCATATTCACTTCATAAAGTACTGGTGAAAAATCTTTTGGTTTATGGTCAGCTTCTTCAAAGTCTGTAACTGTCTGTATGTATGTTGTGCACGTGCAAGCTGATCTAAGACTTCCATGACTGTTTTCCCCTCAGGTATAGATTATAAGACTACAACAATTCTTCTGGATGGCCGACGAATCAAGCTACAACTCTGGTATGTGTTCTGCCTTTCCTCATGACTTATACTTCAAAGATACAAAGAATATAACTCTTGTGGGCATGAGGTTTCCGTTATACATGAGAAATATTTAGCCAAGTGAGGAAGAATGATCCAGATAGCTAGTGCTTTGAGCAAGTCACTTACTTAGTCTTTACCTCCTTTTCTAGCTGTTTCATGTGTAATGGGGAACACTACAGTTTCTCTGTATGAGAGATGCATAATAAATGCAGGAGAAAGGCACAAAAGAATACAAAATGAGTTGTTATGCTTATATCCTTTTCCTCCAAGAAATGGATGATCTTGTACCAATGCAGTCAGTGTTTATTTTTGTTTGAATTTTTTTTTAAATACTTGAATTAAATGTCTGGGTGCCTGTCAGATTTATTTTTAATTTATTCCATGTTGGTTGTTTTTGCCCTTAAGAATTTTAAGGTAACATTTCAAATGTTAAATGTAATGACATGTAATAGTACTCTGCCATATGGTGTCTTGATTACTTGATATTTTGTTCACCTACTTTCTTTTTCTTCTTCTGCCTTCCATTTTGTATAACTTAGTAAAAATACCACATAAAGCTCATCTGAGAAGCAGGCAGGAAAGAGATGTCTCAATCCTTTCTGTGAAGGGAAAGTTCTTTGGATTCCCAAAAATAACAGATTGGAAGTGTTTCTACAGTTGACCATATACAAAAATATGTGCCTTGCATTTGAAGATCTGTAATCTATCTCAAAAATTCTGTATGGAATTTCACTTCTTACTACACCCTTCACTATCAGCCTGATTCTGCACTCTTTAAAATTTTGCTTCTGAATGCTTCATGCAGTGATTTTTTGTCTGTGTGCATGATTTTCCGAGAATCTGTGCTCTCTATGTCTCTGTAAAGATTCCTTCATCATACTAGGCTCATGATAAACTACTGTTGCTGTAATCAAGAATTTTGTGTTTTCCCATTAGTCTCCTTGGTGATAGCTATTGTTTCCTCCCACTTTTCTTCTGCTGTGAAAACAACCTTTCTTCAAGCTGAGCTAAATGCAATGTCTAGTGGCATATGTTGTGCACTTGACTAGTAGCCTTTGTTTTCCAAGGGCAATCACAAGAATAAAATTTGAAGTTCTTGTCCTCTCATCCTGAGAAATCTGAAAAATGTAGAGGAAAGGACAGAATGCCACTGGGGGGAAACTGCTGAGAGCAAGAAGAGCTCTTATACATTAGTGATTGCTATTGCATGACTAATGGAATAAGAGGTGATATTGATCAGCACAAATGAGTTAATCTAGCTGGACTCTTAATGTAGGAGGTCACCTACTTCTTTTAAATATATATTTTAAATGTATTTTTTTTAGGGATACATCAGGGCAAGGGAGATTCTGCACCATATTTCGGTCATACTCGAGAGGTGCTCAGGTAAGCTAAGTACATCCGGGTAATGGTTGTTGGATGAATGAAAGCAGAGTTAGCAAACCATTGTGACAGCTTCTGTAGCTCACCTGTGGATTGTCTGCAGATCCACTAATACAGTGAAGATAATATGAACCTTGGGAAATAACAAGGGGCAGGATTCCCTTTTTTGAAAGGAGAGGAAGGGGCAGAAACCAATGAGATTGAGAATGAAGTTGAACCAGAAAAAAAGCATGATGATGTATATTCTCAGGTCTTCTTGTTGGCTATATCAACAACTTAAGCCTGTTACCATACTTTAATCATGCAAATAAATATGCTAATGCTATTTTTTTAAATTGTGTGTCAGGTAAGATAAACTGGTAACAGAACTGTCAAGAGTAACGGGAGATATGAGGAGAAGTCAAAAAATATAATGAAGTGTAATGACTTGTAATGAAATGAGTTTGAAAAAACTCATTTCATCAAAACAGACACGCTAAAAGTCACGATAGCTTCAGATTTCAAAGTATTGCTGTTATTAGTTACGTGTATTGGTTCTGATGAGTTGCATAGGTTATGTTACAGAATTGTTCAAAGCAACTGTCAGGTTTTCTGCCCCTTACCGTATCAGTAATCTACATAGAGAGATGGCATGACTTCATAGGATGTTGAGTTTCTGCTCCATTTAGGGTTTTCTCAGCATCTTATAAGATAATTTCAGAATCAGAGAATTTGCAGGTAGTGTTTTCTATGTTGTGACTCTGTTAAGCTTACATTTTTTTTTAATTATATATATATGTATTTTATACAGGGAGTAATTCTAGTGTATGACATCACCAATCGTTGGTCATTTGATGGAATTGATCGATGGATAAAAGAAATAGATGAGGTAAGGTACAGTCCCAGACTGTCTCTAGTCTGTAACAGATGACTCAGACTGACTGCTTATGATATTTTCTGCTGTTTTTACTGGCATTTGCAGGCAATGCTTACTACAGAGTTATCCAAGATGCCAAGCTTACCATTTTGTTTCTATGTTTATATTTCTAGAATGTAGGAAACATATCGGCTAAAGTGTCTGATTTCTTTAAAGGTGTTGACAGTAGGCATATGGAGGGCAAAGATTACATATTGTAGTCCCACTCTTGCTATGGATTTGCCACATCATCTGTGCAAGTCTCTTTTCTCTGAGGAAGGGATGTTTTTTGATCAGAGAATCATAGAATAATTTAAGCTGAAAGGGACCTCTAGTGATCATCTTGTCCAACCTACCACTTGGTCTTTAAATCTTGAGAAAGCTTTTGTTTGTTTTAATTGATGGAAGGGGGAAATGAGCTAAACTTTTTTCTTTTTTTTAAATGTTTCTCTTTCCTCAGCATGCTCCTGGTGTACCAAAAATCCTGGTTGGAAACCGCCTTCACTTAGCTTTCAAACGCCAAGTATCTACTGAACAAGCACAAGCCTATGCTGAGAGGCTGGGCATGACTTTTTTTGAAGTCAGTCCACTTTGTAATTTCAATATTACAGAGTCCTTTACTGAGCTAGCAAGAATAGTATTGATGAGACATGGAATGGACAGACTGTGGAGGCCAAACAAGGGTAAGCAAAATACGCTGAAAATATTTAAATGTAGTCCTAGCAAAGGCTTGTGGTTCCCTTAATATAAAATAATTTCCAGAGTATGATTACTTGGCTGACTGATGCAAAAACATTAATAAGTAGAACCAGGAATCTTGTACAACTAGCTTTATAAACAGAGAAAATATATATGCGGGTATAACCTGCTCTTGATTTTGTAGGGAATAACAAACATCTCTTTCCTAGATCTTGCATTCTCAATCATCTAAGTATTGTGACACAACTAAGAACTTGAAGCAGTAGATTTTTTGAATAATACAGGTGTGAGAACGGGTGTGGGAGGAGGAACAAGAATTCATCCTAAGTAAAGCATGCATGCAGAGTGCTGGGTATGCTGCTGCCATGTGGCTGACAAAAGCGTGCTATTATAATGCAAGTTTTATGTCTGTTTTCAAGTACTGAGTCTGCAAGACCTTTGTTGCCGTGCCATAGTTTCCTGTACCCCTGTGCATCTTGTTGACAAGCTCCCTCTCCCTGTTGCCTTAAGAAGCCATCTCAAATCCTTCTCCATGGCCAACGGCCTTAATGCCAGGATGATGCATGGACGCTCATATTCCCTCACTTCCAGCAACATCAATAAAAGGAACAGCTTAAAGAAAGCTAAAATTATCCGTCCGCCACAGAGCCCGCCAAAAAACTGTACAAGAAACAGCTGTAAAATTTCTTAAACTCTGTGAGAAAAGGAACCTGGATGGAATCCCTTCATGTGAAGTGTTGAATGCAAGGACTACTTGTTTAATAGTTGAGCATACTCTATGTATGTATTCTACTACACTGACAAAAATAAGAAAAATAAGTCCTATTTTAGAGCTTGCTCACTACAGTAATGCTGCTTCAGAATGAGTGACGTGTTCAGTGCAACTGAAAGGATGTGACATTTTGCTCACTCGCATACTGTATTTTAGTTTCTGTGTGCATGATGCCACTGTTTTCACTATTTGATGTGTTTTCCTATAGGGGGTAATTATCATCATATTGAGTTCTTAATTCCATGAAACCTGGGAAGTGACTTACATTTAATTGTATAAAATCCTGTCTTTTTGCAAACAATTCAAAAATAGATACATAAAAAAAGTCATTGGTTTGCATATTCAGGCAGAGGTTTTTAAATGCAATGTATACATTGTAAATTCTACAAATAGTGTGACAAATTCTGGTAATACTGCAATTGTGCATTTGGATATTTTGTAAAGCTTCCTTGATAACTTCAAAGCACTAATTTATCTAAGCTAAAAATGTGTATATAATTACTATGCACATACACAACAAGGTTTTGTCTCATTAGTGTATGTAATGGATTTGATAAAGTTTTTGGTATGTTATTTAATACTTCAGAGAATTAATTTGTGCTTTAAATACTTATTTTTCTGTAAAGAAAAAAAATAAAATACATTTTATACCACTGTATAAGAAAGTTCTAGGAGGAAAATGCCAAAGACACTGCAGTTAAGGGAACGTGACTTGAAAGCTGCTTTATAAGAAAAGAACACTATTTAAAAATAAATAAATAAATGTTTCTGGAAAAGAAATCCTTTTATGCTTTCTTTAATTGCAGAAGGCTTTCTTTATCTTCCTTTAGAAGAATTTGAAGAACAATATACATGAATTAGATGCCAGGAACATGAAGCCATCCTGAAAGAACAATGTAACGCTTTTGATGCACTTGTCTTGAAGAGTGTGAGCTCAAGTACGGAAGCATAATACACAGGTCAGGTCTTCCCCCTCTTTGTGAAGAACAGTGTGACTTGTTCTCCTGAGCAATGAGTCCTTTGAGGTGATGGTGTGACTTGACCCCGTTTTTTTCTAGGTGTCTTCACAAATGTGAGATAGCATCAAGTTAAATATTGATATTCCCCCTGAACCAGACTGGATCTCCATAGCCTCTGTATGTGAGTAGAGAAAATTAAAACCGTTATAAAAGGGCTTAGTTATGTCAGCACCTAGACCAATAAATGCAACACTACATTAAAAGAAAAGCATGATCAAAACCACATGTTCTTGTATCTAGAGTCTAAACGGCAAAACAGTGCAGTGTAAGCAGTTTCTGTCACATTGCTTTCTTTGCTCCCACTCCCTCGGTGACAAGCAGGCTCCACCTGCTGGTGTGAGCTCCACAGGGAAAGCTGCGTACATTTACCATGCATACATGTAGAAGTGCTGCATGTGTCGGACAAAGCTGTCGTGCTGTAGAAATCACATCCCCCTACAGCTTAAGGAAATACACCTAGCAGCCTCCGGCTACAAGAAGCTAGAGCTGAGCCCAAGGCACCCATTCTTTGGGACTGGCTATGTGTCCTGGAAGAAGAATTCGGCTATACACATTTGTATCCCGTTTTGATTAAGTTTTGTTTAAATCATTATCTTGGTCCCCTCAATCACTGGGTCAATAGTTTGTATCCTTTCTGTATGTACGGTGTAGTTTGAAGACCTAACAGGAGAGACCATTAATATGAACACCTGTATTCAGAATCTGTGATTCAAGGTCAGGTTCTATGTTCCTCCTGCTAGTGAGTGTAAAGACATTCCAAAGAGAGGCTGGAGCAGCACTGCCAAATGAACTAAGTAAAGCCTGAGCCTTTAGGTGGAAAGAGATTTTTTTTATTAAAAAAAACAAAAAAGCGAGGGGGGGGGGAAGGTGTTTTTTTCATGTAGGAGGTACCAGATATCATGACTGTCTGAGAACACAGAGTATTGTGGAGGTACAAGTGACTTTGTGCATGAAGAGGAGGGCACCAGAGCTCACTGCAGCCCAGCACCTGACACAGCTCCTGGGCTCTGGTGAGCCACCGACATGAACAGCTGTGGCAGCTTCCAGCTGAATGCTGGAGAAAAGTAGGTCACAAATCTGAAATTCGTCATTCAGCCATGGATGTGGAAGGCACAGAGCAAGCACAGAAAGGGAATTTAACGCCCGTGAAGGGCAGGCAGGAGCTGGCACTGAGCAGGGGCTTTGGGCTCCTCTCAGCCCGGAGCGTTTCGGGTCGGGGGGCAGCGTCCTGCTCCAGCGGCATTCACCGCACAACTCGGATCGATTTGCTCGGGCTTTGGGTCTTGAAACGTCGAAGAACTTTGCCCCCCCGTTTTATATCACGATGCTCCATATTTCTGCCCTTCTTTGGGGGGCAGGCTCAAGCCACAGATCCTGTCTCTAACCTGCTCAGCCACATACGCGAGCTTTCTGTGAAGTGCTCCCCCCACCCCCGCCCCCCACGCTCGGTGCAGCCGCCTCAGAGCCTCCCCAGAGCTCCCCTCAGAGCCCCGGCCGCGCTCCCGCCTCCCGCCGCCATTCCCGACGGGCGCGGCTCGATCGCTCGGCGCTCCCCGCCCGGCCGCATCGGGCTCGGCGCTCGGCGGCGCGGCCTGGCGGGGCGGAAGCGGCGCCGTCTGCTCGGCCCGGCTCGGCCCGGCTCGGCTCGGCTCGGCCCGGGCGGGGGCCGCCATGGTTTAAAGGGGCCGTGAGGGGAGGAGGAGGAGGAGGAGGGCAGCGGGACGGAGCCATGAACCTGCTGCCGGCCAACCCGCACGGCAACGGGCTGCTCTACGCCGGCTTCAACCAGGACCACGGTGAGGGGGGCGGGTGAGGCGCCCTGAGGGGGCTGGGGGCGCCCTGAGGGGGCTGGGGGCGCCCTGAGGGGGCTGGGGGCGCCCTGAGGGGGCTGGGGGCGCCCTGAGGGGGCTGGGGCCCTGTGAGGGGCAGCCCCGGGTTGAATCCTCGCGTGTGAGGGGGGCTCAGTCCCTCCCGTGCCCTGCCGGCCCTCAGAGGGCCCGGGGGGGGCTGGGGGCTGGGGGTGGGCGCCCTGGGGTGCCCCAGAGGCCGGGTGCTGGCCTGGCCCCCCGCAGGGTGCGCGGCCTCGCCTCAAGAAGCGGGCTGAACGGGCGTCCCGGAGCCGTGCTGCTCGAGGGGTGAGGCGCGGAGTGCCGCTTTCTGGGGTAACTGCTTCGAGCTGTGACTTTGTGTCTGGCTGGAGCTGTGAAGTGTTTGTTAAAATGCTGATCGTAGCCGTGGGGGAGCGCAGGGTGCCGTCTGCGGACCGCCAGCGAGCCGCAGGGCTGCGCGCTGGGTTTATTTACTTCTTTGTGTGGAGAGGGGGAGGCCCTGTGCTAGAGAGGGGCTCCCCGTGCCTCGTCTGGCTCTTACAACATAAAAATAGCACCGGCCCTATGAATAAGTGTCCTCTTGTGGAAAAAGGAATGGGAAGTCATCATTTTGTAACACCCCCCAACTCTTACCAAATAGTGCTCTTGCTTAAGACAGTCTTGCAGCCTCTGTCACTGCAGGTGGCAGTTCCCATACCTGTTGCCGGTGCTCTCGAAGTGATGTGTTAACGAGGCTTACCCAGCGATTCCAAGCTAACGTCTCTGCTGAGGCTCTTGTTGGTAGTATATCAAGCTGTTAATGAAGTGAGCTTCTTGGTAGCTCTGCTCAAGCAACCCTGTTAACTCAAAAACAATAGCATAGTCTGTTCTCGAGCAACTCTGTTTGCACGTGCTTTTGTCTTGCATCTACAGCAGAGATGGAAAAAGATTAGCAAGGATGTGCTTCACTGCAGATCTGTGGGGTCTGTAGTGTTTGATACTTGGCCTGTGATGGTTGGATTGTACAGAAGAACTATATAAGAAGGTAGGAATTTCTTCTCCTGCGAGATGCCTTTAGAACATCATTTTACCATGTAAAACATGTTCTTGTTGCAAAGGCTTCCCTAAATTCTGTAGCAGTTAACACAAATTAAACACTCTTTTGAAATGTGGAATCCAAAGTATGTTAAGGAACTTGTCTGCGGTATCTGTGTGCTCTGTGAACTGAGGTGCTTACTCCCAACAGTATTCAAGTCCTGTCCCACATAGTCTGGCCAGCCACCTGGATAACAACAACCAAAAAGAAGTGAACAAAAAACAAGTTTGGTTTTCACTTGCAAGCTCCAGCAGCTCTTCGTGGTTGTGGTGGTGACTTGTGGACTGTAGGTAGCATGCAAACTCTGTGTTAGGTTAGGGCCTTTTTCCAAGTGTTCTGGAAGGACAAGTCCTCGGCTGCTCAAAGGCAAGTTGATAAGAGGAAAAGCTCATTTCTTCCATGTTGCTTCTCCCAAAAATAGAAATATGAGTCACTTGAGTGCTGAAGCTTAGTAGTGTGGGTGTCTGCATATATTGTCACAATAACCTAATTTCTTAGTAATTTAAGACGAGCCAATCCCATAACGATAGGAAGATGGGAGGAATGATCTAATAAGGCTCTTCCAGTCTTAACTTCCGTGGCTGACGAGTGATAAAGCTAACGTCCGCAGTTTTTCTGAGGCATACTTCCCTTGCTCTGTTTTGAGCAATCCCGTGTCTTCATACTGGGTACCCTTCCCATCTTTTTGTTTTTAACTTTAGAAACATACAAAGCAGCCTGTGTTGCGCGGTGTTCTCAGGTGTTCAAAAAGAGAATGCTCTTAATTTCACTTTTCTAATGCTTTCAGAGGAACATTAAAGCACTTGATAGAAATGAATAGACAAACTCAATAATAAGCTCCATACCAGAAAGCATACCTGTCAGTCACTGACAGGTTTCTCTTGTTGCTGCTGTAGTCTAAAGCTAGTTTGAGAGCTGAGGTGTGGACTTTTTCTGGTGTAGGAACACTTGGCTTATTCATTTGAGCTCGTGTAGTGAACTGAAATGCTTGGCTATAGGACCCCATAAATTAGGATGTGAGTAGGTTTCTGTGCTTTCCTTTATGGCTTTAGACAAAGCTTCCCGTTGCAAGGAAATTGAATGTGCTAGGAGCTGCTTCTGCCATACTAATGTCCCCAGGCTTCACTATGGTGTTTTTTGGATCTTAGGCCCTACAGCGTGCAGGTCTCTCTGTCAGCTTTTGGCACCTTCTAGCTTAGTCATGAATTTAACCCTTTCTTTTTCTTTGTTTTTAGAAGAGCAGACAAAAGCCCCCATGGCCTCGCAGGGACTGTTGACAAGTAATACTTACTGCAGGACCAGGCACAGCTCCAGGTTAGGGTAATAATTCTGGGGAGATTCAGTTTTACCTTGCATCTGAATCAAAACTTTTAACAGCATCTGAGTTGTCTTCTCTGTCAGTGGCTCTCTGACAGCGTGCCTGTCCCTTCTCAAAAATGAGATGTGGGCTTGCTGCTGAGGGAAGCATAGCTGTTATTGCAACAATTCCCACTCTCTGCTTCTGGCAGCCCCTTCCCAATTACACATACAGCTTACAAGTCACAGTGGTACAGGTGAACTGGTGGACTTGTGATCACACTGGTAAATACTGGGATCAGGTAGGAAACACTGGGCTCCAAAGCTGGTTCCATAACCTGGAATCGAAATGTGCGGTCATCTTTGTTTTTTTTCCCCTTGCCTGGCTCAGAGATTGCCATGACTAAGAACTTTGTGTATCTGTCAATAGCAATCAACTGTATGTGGAGTATCAACATTGACCCCATTCCCTCTTTTTTAATTATTTTTTGTTATGGTGTCACCAGTTAAAATGGAGATATTCCCAAGAAATGAAGTGCAGCTGATGTCTTTGTCACAAGGTTAGCCCTGCAGAAAAGCTGTAGCAGTGCTACAGGAAATGTTACGTCTGCATTTTATTGCATTAGGCGTGTTCTGTTTGGGTCTGTCATAAGCTTTGGGTGTTAACACAAGGAAAACTTCTGAGCTCTTTTAGTATAGAACAGTTTCACCATCCTTCTTCTTCCGCTTTCCTGGAAATAAGATATGCTGATTTAAAACTATCACTGGAGAAATAATTATATGGATACAGACTGCAGGTACCAGAAGCAGATTAGTTCTCATCCTGTGCAGTATTACTTCCTGTAGCAAGAAATGTTTTCCATTATCATTTCTCTTCTGGTAATCCGAGTGAAGTATACTGAAAGAGGTGGCAGCTTGTTAGTGCTGTTGTTTCCGTGCAGGGAGCTCTTACGTATTCAGCTGTCAGAGCAAGCTAAAGAGTGATGCACCAGGAAGGGAGAAGGGGAATTAATTTAGTTTACTTAAATATCTACTTCAATATGTTTATTAATCTTTCTGTAATTATTATGTTTTCGTGCATGTGTGTGTTTGATTTGTTTTCATTTCCTGTGCATTTACGTGGGTAAAGAAGAACTTCGCACGCTTAATTCATTACAGCAGTTTGGACAGGGTAAAGTGCCCGTGAGTCTTCTGGGCTTGGGGGTTTGTGGTTTTTGTTTTGTTTGTTTTAGGGTTTGTTTTGGGTTTGTTTTTCCTGTTCACTGACTATTGTGCTGTTAGAAGAAATTAGTATATTGTGCCTGTGACTCTGCTTTTAACGATGATACATAAAAAGGGTTTTTCCCTTTCTATACTGAGGCTTGCAGAGGTGGATTTTAGAGGAGTTTTTCCTTTGTATGTATGAGCTCATTGAACAGGAACCCTAAGGATGCTTCCAAGCTTACACCCACACACTTGTGAGATAGAGATACTGGTCTGTAAAGCAGAGCACAGATGTAGTGCTTTTTCTGTTGTTGTTTGGTTTGTTCTTTAAGTACTGTTTGGAGTGAAACTCCTGAAGTATTAAGAAAGAACCTAAAACTGGCATTTTTGGTCATCTTCTCCCCGTCCCTCTGAAGCTGTGGGGGTTTTAAGTTAGCGCTGTTGTCAGGATCAAGTTTGTTACGTGTTCCTGTACTGTTATGTGAGAACACTGATTTTATTATTATTATTTTATTATTCTTTGTGTTGTGGCTTTCCCATATAACAGCTACTGCTGTGACATTCAATCTGTGTGGAAAAGGGTGTTACCAATTGTGTTGTTTCTTCTGATACCTTAAACCGTATGAAGAAATGAGCGGCAGAAGATGTAGTGAATGCTGCTTGCTTGCCCTTCAGTGAGCACATGTGCCTTGTCCTTTGAGCTTTCGTGCAGGTATGGTTTGCCCACAACACAGCCAGGCCTGTTACCATCTTGTCTGGCCACGTGTGACCCTTTCCTTCTGAGTCCTTGTGGCAGCCTCTGAGGCACAGCCCCGCAGCCATGAGGTGGGAGGAAGGCGCTGGGTGCATGGATCTGAGCAGGTGGTGTAAGCACTGCAGGCAGGCTGGGCCTGAGGGCCTCCTTCCCCTCTGGGGGCCTTTCAACACGTCTCCCTGGCTTTCAGTTGGGGGTGAAACCATTGCAGCCACCGCAATGTGTCAGGATGCGGCCGGGCTCTGATGACTCTCTTCCAATTTGAAGACTGTAACAGAATTTTTGATGCAGTGAATATACGGTGTGTAGCAACTGATGTTCTGTCAGTCTGTCTCAGTGATGCTTGCTGCTGCTTAATGACTTGTAATTGCTCTGACCTCGCACTGGCACTTCTTTATGTCAGTAACTGCATTCACCCTCTAGCGGATAAAGCAGCAGGATGGGATGCTGATGGTTTGATGGATTCTGCTAAAAAGGCATGTTTGTGCTTCTGTATGCAAGTATAGCTGAAATTTTACTTTTTTTGTTTTACTTTTCCAGTTCTAAAATGTAATTTTTCCAATTATTTTCCTCGTTTAGACCCAAGCTCTTGTTATGTTTGTTATTAGCATCCGACACTCCTGGGCTCTCTTGGAGCTTTCTTAAAAAGCTATTCTTGATAAGCTCTCTTCTGCAGAAACACAAACAATGGGTTGTGTTTGATATCTTGTAATCATGGGGTAAATTCTGACCTAGTAAGAAAGGAAGGGTTTTGCTCCGTAACAACTGTGGGACCATAACTTTTAAGAGGCAAGTTTCCTTCCCTTGGCATTGCATGTAGGACACAGATGGGTTGTGAATCGCTCCCCTTTCCTTCTATTGTTTCCTCACCTGTCAAAAAAGAATACCAAGAACTTTCCACGTTGAATAGGAACCACCACAGAGGACAACTTCTCTGAATGCTTTTCACGTGCAAATGCTAACAAAGCTGGCAAGTGGTCATGGGCCTCCTTTTAACCCTGCAGTTATTGAGTAATGCTCTCCTAACCTTCTGGTTCTGGCGTAGATCTTCAGCAGACCTCACGATGACTATATGTGTGTGTATATATCTGTGTATGTGCTTTTTACTACAGGATGCTTTGCATGTGGAATGGAAAATGGATTCCGAGTTTATAATGCAGATCCACTCAAAGAAAAAGAGAAACAAGGTAAAATGCTTAATTATTCTACCATGCTAGTTCTGTGTTGGAAGCTCAGTCTCCTGAGCTTTTTTTTTTTTTTTTCTGTAAGATTCTTGCCTAGCTCTCGCTTTTACATCACTGCAAGGCTTACAATCAAGCCTCAGGAAGGAAATCCAGGTTGGTCTCAGGGGGACTCTTACTTATGCCACTGCCTTGTCAGATGTTCAGATGCTATTAATTTGCATAAAGCTGGCTGCTGATGAAGTTCTCACCTTCTTGCAGCAGCTGAACTGCAGTAGCTGTTGCTAATGTTTGTTGCCCTGGGTAGGAGATAAGTTGTCTGGCTGCTCACAAGTGGGAGAAGAGTTGCTTGCTGCAACAATATTGTGTGTCACCAAGAGAAGTTGTTCTGTTCTTGTGCGGTGGGTGATCTAGCATAGCAATAAAACTACTGCCTTTTTACCAGAGATCTGAGCGTAACACTTTGTACTTGCTTAGATTACTGCTTGCAAGAGCACTGAATTCAGACCTCTAATGCTCTATACTACATATTCTCTATATTTCTAAAAAATCTAGGCTGATCTCAGTGCAGTAGAACACCTATTGTGCCTTAACAGAAACGAGTAGGTGAGCTGTGTTAACAGGTAATGGGGCTCTCACCAGAAAGCAAATGTAATTGAGTCAAAATAAGGGAAAATGAAATCCAACAATGTGATGCTAACTCCAAGTGTAGGAGGAAAACTGACATGCTAAACAGGTTTCCCAGTGCTTTCAGTCTGTGGTGATAAACTAGAAAGGAGATTTAGAAAAGGAAAAATGTACTTTAAATAGCTCTGCAATTCCTGTGAAACCACTGTTCACATGGCCAAAGCCGACAAGCCATTTTCCGTTCTGAACAGTAAATCATTCTGTGAGCATCGTGTCTTGGAGCTGTCATCTGTGGTAGTGTGCTAAAAGAATCAGAAGTCAGGTTGAAGTCCCGTTGAGTTCATCGCCAAAACTCTCCCTGATGGTACCTCTGGACATTTTTCAAGGCCTCTAGAAAACTGCTGTGACTCATAAGAAATGAGTCAGATTCCCTTTCACACTTTGTTCTGTGTATTTCTACATCCAGCATAGTCTGACCTCTCAATATCAGTCTTGTTCACCGCTCAGGTGTTTTACTCTATGAGTCAGTGGAGCAGTGTCCCAGGTGGAACTAATCTACTTGTTTGATATCTGTTAACTCAGCATGAAACCAAGTTTTAATTCTTGTACCTTATGGTTTTCCATAAAGTCACTCATCTAAGCATCAGCTGTCAGAGCTGTAAATCTAATGAATCAAGTGTCTGTTCTACCATAGATTCACCTTACCACACGTTCTTAAAGTCTCAAGTTATCGTACTGACAAGTATTTTCAGACTCCCAGTGGTAATACCTCATAGCAGCATGTGCTGTCAGGCTTTTAATGCTTTAATGGAGTTAAGAGGAGGATCTGGTGGACACAGGGGTAGTGGTCACATACATCTGTTCTGGATGGAAATTCAGCAGTCAAAAGTCATGTTGAAGAAACCACAATGACTTGTACAAAATCCAAGGTTTAACTGCTCCAACGTGAGTATCTTTCCAGGCATCTATTTTCAGCATTGTGTGGCCAAGCCCTAACATCCAGATGTGCTGTAGTGCCTCTTGATGCCTGAATCTACCTTCATCGTATCCTTCATGCATATGTCTTAATCTTTCCATTGTAGTATTTCCTCCCACATCCGTTATTTTTTTTTCTTTCTCCTATCCCTGTTTCTGACAGTAGGTCTTTCTTGATTCCTTGTGAAATTTCAACTTTCCCTCTAGCTTTGAAATAGAAAGACAGATGAAACCAGGAGTCTTACTGGAGCCTGTCCCTGTGAGGAGGTGTTGGACAGTCTGTTAAAGGAGGTTTGGTTTTTGACTCAGATCATCTGAAGACCACAGTTATGGCCTCTCTTCCCCTGTGGAATGCCAAGCTTCCCTCTAAGATACGTAAACAAAACCAAGACCCCACTCAAATGTCATCAGATAATAAGAGAATTTGTCTATGAAATCCCCTGGTTGATGCTTTATTCTTTCATGAGCATGGTGTCTCATTCTACTTCCTCTGCAGATAAGGTTAAGAAGAAAAAAAAATTCCTAGCACTGTAATTAAGAAACTGACTGTACCAGCTGATCTGTTTTGCTTTTGTTACGTTTCCTGCATGGTGTAAAACTTGAGTGGAGGCTCAGTGGGGCTGGACCACGCTTTACTGTTCTAGCAGCTATGGGATGTTCCAGAGAACATAATTAGAGATTCTGGTTCACTTCCTACATGTATGTGTGGTTTTTGTCTTCTTTCCTCAAATCCACCAAGACTATAAAGACAAAGCTCCTTTTAAATAAAAAGGTTCATGGCCTTGTTGGTTGTAGTGTTGGCCTTATTTAAACACACAGCTTTAGCGTAAGAGAGCAATGCCAGACTTGAAGAGTGCGTGAGGGGAATTAGTTGGGGAAATAACTTCAATGAATTAATCAGTGTTTCTAAATGTTTTTACAAAACCACTATGTAATAGAAATAATTAAGCTACCATGATATTGCTTGACCTCTCACAGAGTGTTTCTATGGAGTTTTAAAATGTTGCTGTGTTGTTTGCTCTATATTATGAAATGAGGCCTGTCCCAACTGGCTGACAACAGCAGCAGTGATCTTTGCTGTGAGGGATAAAACAGCTTTAATAAGAATCCTAATCTTAAATAAAACAAACAAAAACCTCTAGTTACGTGGTGTTAGGGCAACAAAGATACCTCATGTCTGTCACCTCCACTTCTGGAGGATTCCGTATGGTGGCTTTTGTTGTTTTTAAGTTAGTTGGGGTAAGAAGTCTTTTTGGGTGTCTGAGCGGCGTGCTAGATAATGCAAACTTCTGTTGTAACTTCAGTAAAAATTAGAAGACATTTTAACAGGTTGTGATGCTCTTCAATAAAATACATTTGTCTTCCAGAATTTTTAGAAGGCGGTGTTGGCCATGTCGAAATGCTGTTTCGTTGCAACTATTTAGCACTAGTAGGTGGAGGAAAAAAGCCGAAGTACCCACCTAACAAAGGTACTGCCGTGAGTCTCCAGGAATTGTCTGTAATGTGTGTCTTGCTAGGCTGTGTGGAACTGTCAAAAGAACTCCAAAATACCAGCCTTGAGCTGGGGTCAAGTATTCTGAAGGTTGGGTGGGAAGGGAGGCTGCAGCAGGTCTAGGTAGGTGTGGTGAAATTTGTTGTATTATTGCTGCTGCAGTGCTAACAAGCAGGGATCTGCAATGACTGCTCTCTCAGAGCAGAGCCCTCTGTGCTTCTGTTAACTTTGCAAAGGGTATCCTGTAGCTCAACAGTCCTGTGGCTCAGCAGCCTAAGGGGGGAAGAGGGCCCTGGCTGGCAGGCTTATTAGGAAAACATTGTTTTATTCTAAGGGTTGTCAGTGAAATAAAGAAACAGTCCCCCCTTCCACTCCCCCCCCCCCCCCCCCCCCCCCCCCAAAAAAAAAAATCGTGTCTTTAGAAAAAGGTATTTTTATTATCAGCTTTTGAATTTTGTTTACCAGCTCCTACCTGCAGGAGCCATGGGTTGGTATGCACTTGCTAAATACCTTATGGCTAGCAGCATGCCAGGCTGTAACTGCTTCAGTTACTGGATGCGCCTCCTAGTCTCAGGAACTAGAAGTTGTTGTAATGCAGACACTGGATCTTCAGATATGCCTTGATGAACTAATGCAGTCTCTGCACTGTTCCAGTAATGATCTGGGATGATCTGAAGAAGAAGACTGTCATTGAGATAGAATTTTCTACAGAAGTCAAAGCAGTTAAGCTGCGAAGAGACAGGTAGGTGCAACACACTTGTTTCAAATGCACGGATTGGCCTTGTGCACGCATTTCTGACTGTACATAGGAATAGATTTTGGTTAACTCTTAGCTCTAACTGCTAATGCTTATCTAAAACAGGCTTTCAGGGGCAAGCGTTGTATGTTAATAGATCACAACCCAAGAATCTGAAACCTTGATGAAAAGCCTGTAGGACTTTTTAGCCCCCTAATAAAGGGAGACATTCTCAAGTGGCTACTGTTGACAGTGGTTTTTTCCATGTATGGAGTGCGAAGGGAATTCAAGTGAATCTCTAGAGCAAGAGCTGTTATTAGGAGTTGGAGTTTTGTGTAAGTGTGGGTGGGGGGGGGTTCTGCTGCCATAGCTTTAGATAAAAGTGCTTTGCAGGCTCGTAGCTGTGCTTTTTGCAAGTCTGTAGAGTGGGAGGAAATAATATAGCCATTAAATCTTGAAAGCCTTTGCAGTCCTGAATTAATATACAGGTCCCTCTTTTAACCCTTAACCCCCACCAAGTCGTAAGAATTTATTGTCTCTTGCAGAATTGTGGTAGTCCTGGACTCCATGATTAAAGTTTTCACGTTCACACACAATCCCCACCAGTTGCATGTCTTTGAAACCTGCTACAACCCTAAAGGTTAGTGGTGTCTGTGGGCTGGGGGATGGAAACAGTTTTATTCTGTTCTTTTAATGCTATTTATGTTTAGATGCCTGAATCTGTTTCACTTAGTAAGTCATTAAACAGTTTACTTACAACATTACAGCCATGCCCTTTGGAGATGTTTTTGTTTTTATAAAATGGTTATTAAAATATATTCACGCTTGGCACAGAAAAGCTTTTTCATGTGCTCCTATTATGTTACAGTTGATTTGTGGAGAAGCTGTGTGTTTTCTTAGGTAAAGAATCTGTGAACGTAATGCTAAAAGCTTAATTGTCAACACAAAATATTAAAGTGCATCATCCCTCTTTTCTAATCAAGTTAGAGTGTCTAGAGAGTTACTCTCCACAGTGTCAAGGAGAGACTAATTAGCAAGGAATGACCGCTCCTTTGTGGAAACGAGCTGAATCTGAAATGTCAGGCAGTATCCTGAACCAAGCAGAGTATTAGTGCCCCAGGCTGAATACCGTCTAGTGCAGTGCTGCCAGCTCTAGGCTCTTGAGTACGTGTGGCTGGGACAGGGCTCAGGTTTGACCCTGAGGAATAGGCTCTTTGCAGTGGCATTACTTATAGAAAAGGAGAGGGTGCTTCTTGGAAGAAGAGCCTGGAGAACAAGGAGATCTGCACACTTAGGACAAGCTGTGTAAGTGAAGGGCTAAACCTGGAGGGGTGTAATAGTGACTGTGATTCTCTGCCTCCAGGCACAGCTGTGTGCAGCTGTGATGGTTGTCAGGGTCCCAAAGCACATGCGAGCGAGGCTCTGGGAGCTGGGCCTGTTTAGTCTTGCAGAAAGGAAACTGAAGGGCTTATCCACAGCTGGTGGCCTACGCCTACTCGAAGGACAGTTAGAGAAAGGATGGAGCTGAACTCTTCCTGAAAGTGAGGGACACTATAACAAGGGATACTGGCCGTGCTTTGTATCTTGGGAGGATCAGCTTGGAGATAAGGATGATGTCCTCTCTGGTAGGAGCTCAGGAACCCCATCTTCTGAGGTTTTCAAGCCTACTAGAAGCAAACATGGAATTTCTGGTTGCATTCAAGGCAGTACAATGTAAATACCCAGTTACTGGGAGTTAGCCCAGTGACTTACAAACTGTTAGGCATAAGGTGGAAGATAAAGTAGCATGTTGGTTCTTGGAATACCCACCCATCGCTCTGCTAGCTGTGGACTGAGTGGGCAAAAATCTATTTGGTATCACCAGGACCTCAGGAGTACTCTGCTCTTATGGATGGTTCATGTTTTGGGATACTGCAGTAGCCATTAAAATTAATTTACCATTTACTATGTGCACGTTTGTTTATTTTTAAATTATTGATTTTTAGGAACTTGTTTGAAAAATTTATTAGGTTACAGAAACTGCAGTTACTTTCCTTTTCCCTTTTTGTCTTTTAGGTCTCTGTGTCCTTTGTCCAAATAGTAATAATTCTCTCCTTGCATTTCCTGGAACACATACCGGGCACGTGCAGATTGTGGATCTGGCTAATACAGAGAAGCCTCCTGTAGACATACCAGCTCATGAAGGAGTCTTGAGCTGTATAGCTTTAAACCTGCAGGGAACAAGAATTGCAACAGCATCAGAAAAAGTAAGAATATCCTCTTACCTCTGACTGACTATGCATTCTAGTGTAGTAACTCCTCATAAAATAGGAAGTCACATCCTTTCATAGGAAAGGCATAGGAGTAACTAAATGGACAATTTGTCTTTGGAAATATGCATTCTCAGTTTTTATCATCATCCTTACTGTTTCTTCAGGATACCCAAACAGCGATCCCAATGCAGTGCTTGAGGTAGCATTTCTATTCTAGCTGACTGTAGCTGTGACTCTTCAGTAGCACTTGAACAAAATTTGGCCCAAGCAGTTCACGTGTTTCGTGTTTTCTTCAATAATGTTTATCTACATTCTTTCACCTTTGTTAGTTCCTGTTGAACTTTAAAACCACTGTTGAAGAAATACTTGCAAATAGGACTGTCATACTGGAGGGCTTGAGGTCTGCTATGGCATAACTGTTTTCCTCATGTGCTTGTTCCAGGTGTTTTTATACAGTGTGTAACAATAGAAAGGTTCTTGGAATATTGACCACACTGTGTGGTCTTGAGTTTCATAGGACTACAGAATGCTGTACACTGGAAAAAAAAAAACAAAAAACTGAAGTTTCTTTGCAAAGCAAGTCAGACCTGCCTTCCCCTTAAGAACTTGAGTGGAATCTGCTAGTGAGCTGCATCTCCCAAAGTCTGGCTCCAAAGTGTCCAAATAAATGTATAGTAGATGGGCAGGAGGAGAGCTGAGTACTTGCTGCCTTCTTCTACTCAATTAAAACAAGTTTTTCAAGGATGAGCTAAATTAATCTAAGCAGTCTGTTTAGATTAGGTTCTACTACAGAGCCAATAGCTCAAGAAGCTTAAAGTAAAAGCAGACATAGTCTCTCTTAACTAGGCACAGATACTGTAAGTCCTCTAAACAAAGCTCTTAAGCTGCAAACACCATTGCTAAATAGAATAATGATCTACTGGATGACGCTAGAACTTTTTTTTTGTATAGAGTAAGTTCAAACAGCATTTGCAGACTGAGAGAAGTATATAGGCAGAACACCACATTTGAACACACTGAACATCACATCTTACATTGAGGCAAATGTCAACTTAATTTGTTGGGTGATGTTATTTACTGATGTGAGGTTGGAGAGAGGCATTTGTTAACCAGGTGTATAACATGAATTGTAGCTGACAACATATATATGCTCTTCATCAGATGAAAGTGCTACTAGATGGTTGGCTGCTTTGAGATGCACTAACTTGTTTTAAGTCTCTGGTGTCATGTGTAGCTTACTCTCTGAAGTACAGTTATCTAAGGCAGTCTTCTATCTGTAACCTGACTTGTCTAAGAGGTCTCTTAGATTTGGATTAACACAGAAAACGAGTATGTAGTAAGTAGGTAAATAATTTTTCTAGGTGAATTCAACAGAACTAATTTGCAAGAGCAAAACTACCTGATTATATTCAAGTTGAGGGGAAAAAATAGCAATCAAAATAGTACAGAATATGGGGAACAGGCAAGAAATGATCCCCAGAATCTGGGCATGAGAAGGTATCCCCATGTCTACTTTTAATGCTTGCAAACCAATGTTGGGGCTGCACTAGGACTTTAGAATATAACTTGGATAAGACTTACTGAGTAGTTACTAAGATTGTATACCAAAGTGTTATAACAATGTATTGAGGCGGGGGGGGGGAAAGAAAATTCTTCCCCAAAACTAACTCTAAGAGGATTCTAAATCTATTGAGATGAAAAACCCAACTGTCTGTCTGGGGGCATGCTAGAATGTATTCACAGATGTAAAGATACTGTCCAAGTAGTCTTCTGTAATTCCTAATATAATGTTTGATTCCTTCTCAAGGGGACCCTCATAAGAATATTTGATACTTCATCAGGGCATTTAATCCAGGAGCTAAGAAGAGGATCACAGGCAGCCAATATATACTGGTACGTTTAATTGCTTATGTTTTGTGTCTGTGTGGGCAGTGTGGTGCTGAAGCAGCTTGGTATGTGGCACCTGAGCCTCTCTGAGAACGCAGAGAGTTGCAGTCCCGCAGGCACACAGCAGGACTCAGACAGAGGGGCCAGTGCTGCACCGGGCTGTGCTTCTTCCTCTTGGCCCAGTGCTAGAAGAGCTGCAGCTGTGTGAACAGGGCATGGGATGAAATGCATGCTTTGACAGGTTCATTTCTCTGCATTGAATGCACTGCAGCTGGGTGGACACTTGACACCAGCATACAGAGAATGCAGTGCTGCAATGTAACACTTCCCCCAGAGACTAGGCTGAGGCACCTGGGGGTGAGTAACATTCATTATAACTCAGTGCTGCTCTGCCTCAGGCTCTTGTATGCAGAAGTTTGATTCAGTCCCCTGCTTGATGCACTCCCTGGAGAGGTGGGTAACGTGTTCTTCCACTGAACCCTGGTTATCAGGGTAGGAATGTTGCACACTTTAACGCCAACATGCCTGCTCCTTGGAGCAAAGTCCTTGCCTTCTTTCAGCAGAGGTGGCAGCCAGTAGTGTCTGTTCCAGGGCAGTCTGCTGCTGCTAAACCTGGCCTTCCATGTTCTGATGTGTGCTCACCACCAAAGAGGGTGTTCGTTCATGTCAGCAGAGCTGCTCTGAATGGGAGAATTCCCCTCTCCTCCCTGAGAGGAGCAATTAACACCTCACCTGGCAGGCTAGCAGCTGCTGCAGGCAGCCCCAGAACTGGGATTGTACACACTGGAAACCAGGGAGTAGCTTCCAGTGGAAATACTGCAACTGTCCTTACTACCCGCAGCATTAACTTCAATCAGGATGCTTCCCTAATCTGCGTATCCAGTGACCATGGCACAGTACATATTTTTGCTGCAGAAGACCCCAAAAGAAATAAGCAGTCAAGGTATGGATTGAGCCATTCTAAGGCTTGTATGGGGGGATTGGTTGGCTTTTAATAGGGTTTAAATTGTTGGCAGTAGCAGCAGCTAATAGCTGCACTTCTTGAGCTGCTAACAGTAATCTGTTTTGCTGTTTGAATGAAGTTGTAAATTTAGGACTGTTTAGCAACTGCCCTGCTTCTACTGTCCCTTATGGAGTTGTAGAGTTCTTCCAGTAGAAAGTTGTTTGTTTTTTTCCTAGTGAGATGTTTAGTCTCTGCATTAACATGGTATTAACTCATGCATAATCATGCATTAACTCTGGTAACTTTTACAATTTCTACTTAAAAAACAAACAAACCACACTCTACTAAAATCAATCCTTTTGGCAGTTTCTGCAGTCACTTAAACATGTAAAGTAACAAAAAGGTAGTTATAGGGTCACCCTTCCATGGAAGCAGGACTGTTCATATTGCCTGATACTTAATTGGAGAAAACAAGAATGCAGTGTAAGAGCAGTTAGCGGGACCCTGACTTGTGCAAACATGCTAGCAGTTCTAAACTGACTCTAATGAACGCCTTACCAAATTGTTACTTTTTTTTCTTTCAGTTTGGCCTCAGCCAGCTTTCTCCCCAAATACTTCAGTTCCAAATGGAGTTTTTCCAAATTTCAGGTTCCCTCAGGCTCTCCATGCATTTGTGCCTTTGGAACAGAGCCAAATGCTGTCTT
This sequence comes from Anas acuta, assembly GCF_963932015.1. Taxonomy (NCBI): domain Eukaryota; kingdom Metazoa; phylum Chordata; class Aves; order Anseriformes; family Anatidae; genus Anas; species Anas acuta. The sequence continues at coordinate 6,280,715 of NC_088996.1, read as the reverse complement.
AGGTGAGTAACAGCAGCTCCTTGAGGTTCTGGCTGGAGAACCAGCCTCTGAAACGCACTTACTTTGAGCTGTGGGGAGCACTCAGGCGAGGCAGTGCTGTGTGCCCATGTCAGCTGTGACCAGGAGCCATCACTGCCCAATGCTGCACCAGAGTAAGCTGTCTGGGCGCACGCTGGATGTAAGGGAGTGAGGCTGGGTGCAGTGCTAAGCCACCTGGCAGACTCCAGGCTAGGTGGCACACACTGCATGAGATACACTGTACCTCCATAACACCTGTGTCTTCTGTTGGCTTGAAAGGCCAGCTTAAACTCTAGCTAAGGTAAGAGAACAGTGCTGCTTGAACAGCTGAACTGAAAGTGACTTTGTTTTTTGTTTCAGCAATATGTGCAGATGGCAGCTACTACAAGTTCTTATTCAACCAAAAAGGGGAATGCTCAAGGGATGTCTATGCTCAGTTTCTAGAAATGACTGATGACAAGCTTTGACTGCATCAAGGGAGTGCACGGGTCAAAGTACTGCCTTGGCTATTCTGGATCTTTGGAAGGACAGTATATGAACGTCCAATACTGATCGAGAAGTTTAGCAGACCTCACTGAGAAGCCTGGCCCAACATGATCTGAACAAGCTCTGAAGTAGGGGACTACATATGTTTATTCTCATTTCTGCAAGCATTCATCATTAAAGTCTCTTTGGGTTACTGTCATCAACTCAAGTTTTCAAGATGTGGCTTTCAACAAGCTTGTGCCTATTGGGTTTCTCTTTAATCTCAACTGTGAAACGACTTTAGATAAAACACGAGTGCCTGCCAACTAAGAGATCTGCAGGGGGCTGTACAAATGTCAGGACTAGCCTTAGAAAAAGGGATGTGAAAACAGAAGATTTCAGGCATTGCTGGAAGTAGGGAAAATACTCAAGTATCATACTCAAATAAAACTCTACCAGCCTTTTTCAGAACAGGAGTACTGCCTTTCCCCTCTCTCCCCAGCACATCTTAGCCTAGCAGGGAAGAGGGGACAAGCATGGAGCCACAGCGGCCTGTAGCCTGAATCCTGCTTGAGGGGTGGAGGTAATCCTGCAGCTCTACACTACTGTTTGTGTAGTAACCACACCACTGTTGGTTAAGTTGAAGAGTCAGCACTAATTGTCTGTATGCAGTTGCTGATGGCACTTTTGGGCAGTTGCTGACCTAACTGACCTCTCTATAGTGTGTGAAGCAAGTACCCAGGGCATGTGGAACTCCTGCAGCTGTAGAGGCAATTGCTCCTGTAGGGAAAGCAGCCATTCCAGGTTTAAAAAAAACACTGCTGGTACTGGTGTCAGTTGTACTGACTGCTTCTAAAATTCCTGTGCTTCAACTGGAAGAGTGGACAGGCCACTTACACATCCAGCACAATATATGAATGCAGTGGCACAAAGTATACTTCTCTGCAATGGCTTTAAATGTGCAAACTTTTTTTTTTTTTTTTTTTTTTTTTTGAGATGTTGCATACTAAATAATGTTTGCCTAAGGAAAGTTAGGTTAGACTAAACCACTTGCAAACTCTTTCCCCTAAATTGTTACACAGCAATTAATATTTACTGCTGAACTAAGGCATAAGATACTAAACTAGAAACTGAAATAGACACAAGCTCTCAATTAATAGCACTAAATATCTGGGGGGAGGGAAGTCTTGCTCTTCTGAAACTTTATTTCACAGATGCTTCAAATCTGACATCCCAGTTCACTTTAAGACTGTTTAGCTGCAAACTCTCTACATTTGACAAGTTTCTTTTAGTATCATGTAACATACTGAGGACTAACTTCTATGCCGATTTTGATGTCAAGGTTGCATGTTGCTTTTATGTGTATTTAATCACAGAAATTGTTTTGCACACTTATTTGTAATATGTTATTTCTTTTAAATAAAAGTGACTAATTTTGCTGTATTCACTTATGCTCACACATGAAATTCCTATTGCCACAGGTTTGGGAGAATAGTCAATTGAGTAAAAGGTGGTGGCCATTGAACGACAAACTGATTCACACTGCCTGGGGCATGTTCATGGAGAGCATCAAGTACACAGTGGTGGTTATACCAAAAGAAGACCAGCTCAGACCCATTCTGACTCCTGGTGCAAACCAGTACTTGTTACATATCCCCCTCATCTATCGCTATTTACCACACTATTCACACCAGCTGTGCTGAAGCTTACCTTTTAACCGCTGGGTTAGCAGAATGCCCAAACTGCACTCTCCTCAGAGAAGGGGGGGTGCAGGAAGGCATTAGAAACTATTCTCTAAGGATGATTTAAATCCTTTTTCTCTGCAGCAAGAATATCTGGTGCAGTTGTAAGCTGTTTATGATCCAGTCAGCTGCACTCACTTTAAATAGCAAGGAGACTAACTAAAACATTAAGCCTTCTGCACACTGCTTTGAAGGTTTTACGTTTCTTAATCTGCTCAAGCACCATCCCCTTGTCCATTAAAGCAACCACAGAGGTGACCGGAGAGTCTATGAGCATTTCTTGGACAATTAAAGCTCTTCCAAATGTGTAAAACTTCCTCTGAACACCTGTTCTTGCATGACACCAACTACATTTCCAGATAATACCACTGTACAAACACTGGAGTCCTGCAGCCTTAATACATACCTAATCATACTTCATCTCCCATGCTGCTTTATTTTACTAGTTGCAAATCTTTATATTTTACAGGGATTGAAAAATAGATAAAAGAATGTCTCCCCACCTGCTGTAGGCTCCACGTTGCTCTGCCCGTTCGTCATTACATCACTTTCTGCTGCTGTACAGCTTTATGCAGGCACCTTTAACCAAAATCTGCAGTAAATGCAGTACTGGATAAGCAGATCTCTATAATCAAATGTAATAGAATTTTAGTTACTTTTTGGTAAATACACAGTACTTTAAGTGTTAGGCAGATGACGTATCCAGCACGTTGGTTTAGTTGACACCACATGGCTGAAGGGACCAGGTACACCGCAAAGCTCAGTACTAAGCCTGGCAGGAGCATACTCACTTGTGCTGTGATACACAGCAGTAATACTCACCCATGTTTTGGGCCTTACACAATGACACAGTCCTCACAGGCAGGCTGCTAAAGATTCAGTTTCTTCAAATGGAGGGGGCACTTAACTGAAGGCAAGTCTTACAATACCAGAATAAGCAACCAGTCACATTCTGAGCATAACCATAGCTCTACATGAGGCTGAAGAGCAAAAGGCAGGCAAGGCAAACTGTCAGCAGTCTAGGTTATGTGACAAAAGAGGATTAAATGTATTTAAAAATGACGAATTGTTAGCTTAAGATGAGTATTATAGTCCAGAGGTCCAATGGCATTTATTTCTTTCAGTACAGCTGTCTTAACTCTTAGCTAGGGACGTGTGCCTTTAGGAGAGGAGCCCGCTGACTGAGAGGGCAACATGCCAGTGGGGCAGACTGTGCTAATCTGACAACCACGAGGAAGTTGCACATTTTGCATAGTAAGTCTAAAATTATGACCATTTCTGAAAAACAATCTACGTCTACCACCAGCAGCTATTTAAGTAAATGGATTTTTGATGTTTAAAAGGAACAAAACACCTCCTCTCCCCCTCTTTTCCTATCTCCTTCCATAGTGCCTGTGTCACAGTTCTAAATGCTGAAAGGAAAAGTAGATTAGCCACTGCAATGTAAGTGGTAATTCCCAGGTATTTGCCAGCAGGCAGCAGGAGCCACAGAGTATTTATTTCCAAGCCTTTAGGTATTCAAATTAAAGCAGAAAGTAGAAGATAAATCAGTAAAGTTAGTCCTGCGTCCAGCATTTTCTACGTATATATAGGCCAAAAGGACTGTGGCAGCCTCTGCTGACCTAAATACAAAGGCTGTCTTGTTTTAGAGTCACACACTATTGAATCCATCTCCTTATTATTAAGCCCTTTAGATGCCCCAGTTTTACTGCCATTTTTTTCCTTCCTCCCCAAAGGTTTTATTTGTTGAAACAAGCCACTGATGGTGATGTTCTCATCTGTAGGAGATCCTGTGGAATTTCACACAAGTCCATGCTTTTTCTCAAAGAAACAGTTTATGCTCTTTCAGATATTCTAATCCGTTACGGCTGTCCCGTGGCTCTCCTTTTATTTCTGACCAACATTTCCAAGACTTTCAAGAAAGTATTGACATGAAAACAAGACCCAGCATTCTTGTAAATCTTTCTAGTACTTTAGGCATTTTCCCACTTCTGATCAGACAAAAATAACATAACTTTAAAAACCAAATCAACATTAATGCAAATCCTTTCTAGGAAATACACATCTATTATTATTTTTTAAATCTACAAATAGACTTACAAATAATTATGGCAATTGGTGCTAAAACTCTAATTTGTAGCCAACATTTTTAAGAAGTCAAACCATTAAGCAAATCCTTGCCTACGTACCTGATATCAGCCTCAGATGCTAACACTGGTTCTAGCAGAACAAACTCTGATACATGAAAAAGGAAAAAAAAAAAAAAAAGTCTGGCTTGAATATTAGTTGGGAAAGAAACAAGTAGAAGCACAGGCAGGAGGCAAGCTTGTTTTCATCTGCAGTGCAGAAAGATGAAGAAGAGCCTGATGGTTAAATCAACCCATGCACCTACCAACTTTAGATGCTCTATCAATTATTTTTGTGTCAGACTTTTAAAACAAACAACTAAACACTTTCCTCTAAAAGTATCGGCACATTTAAGATACACAGATAAACAGATCTAGCCAGTCTTAATAAGTTAAGGCCTCATTTATGAACTTATTTATGAACTGGAAGAGTGTTAGTAAGAATGCTAATGCAGTTAAGTGTATAGAAAAGAATCGCCCAAATTAATAGAAGCACTCAATATGGTGTAAATGCTAATATGCATATATAAGCACACATATGTATTATATATATAATGTATATAATACATATATATTATATAATATACATCATATGTATTATATATAATACATGTAACTCTAAAACTGCATGATACATAAAATCACGACCTGCATTAACGACCATGAACCACTCAAAATTTACCTTCTGGAGAAAATTAAATCAAGACACAAAACACACCTGAATGCAGGCTGTTACCTGAAGTTCCACTTTTTGACATAATTATAAAAACCAACAGTTTAAAATGAACCTGTATTATAACCACTGTGAAAGTAAAGGCAAAGTCTTCCCAGTTTTGTCTCCTGCGCAGCAATCCACACTGAGAAGTGCTTTCTGAAGCAGCAGCGCTTTTGCAGGCATGCTGGGGCTTAGCACAGTTAAAGTATTCACCTAAATCACCAGAAGGAAAAGCAGCATAGAAAGGACCGCAACCACATGGTCCTATGCTGGAATAACTGGGGGGTAGGAGGGAAGGCAAGGCAGCAGTTCAGAACTGAGACAACACACTGATCGCACAGAATCAGCCTTTCTGATTCAGTCCGTCCACAGCCCTCTGACTGAGGACTCTGTTGCTTTGCCATGTCCCGAGGTACTCCACAGCTCCCGTAACCATGGCCAGCACAAAGGCAGAACTGAGCATCCAAAAGCAAGAACATGCCACTGCCCCGGGTGCTGAGCTGCCTCCTTCCCAACCCCGAATTTGTCCCTGCTGGGACCTGGGGGCAACGCAACAGGCAGCTGCATCAAAACCCCAGTGGTGTTAAGGACAGGGACACCTTGGGCAAGGAAGACACGACACACTGACAGTGGAGATAAACACTTCTGTGGCTAGGCATAAATGCACGTCTAGGTCTTCATGTTAGAACTGGGAAAGGGGAAAAAAATGAGATCAGCTTCCTGAATCTTTTAAACATAACGGAAAACCCAATGACAGGCAATGAAAATTAGTCCCAGCTGTAAAGAAAATTAAGCTGGGTTACATTTTAGGATGTCATTAAATCCTGGTTAGAACATCACATGTTATTTCCTTATAGCCAGTCATTTTCAATGATTACATGAAAGCTTTAAACAGAAAGAATACTGAACAGGCAGCCTAGATGGAGCACAAAAAGAAATAACACCACTCACCACAAAACACAAACAACGGGACAGGTTACATCAATCTTAAGAGGTCAAATCTCCAGGTACAAGAAACCTGAAAAAAGTTTTCCGTTTGCACAAGAAAGATGCTATCGACTACAGGAGCGCAGGATGATCAGCACATACAACAACTGAGGAAAGGTCAGGAGCAGCACCTCAAGAGCAGCAGTGAGACGGCAAGTCCCATTCAGCCTTTGGTATCATTCAGCAATCACCACTGTGCCAGTCGTGGGAAGCGTGTAAATACATACACAGACCAGGGAACAGCACTGCCTGAACCACCCCACTACTCAGTTTAGTAAGGCCTGACCTGCAAGACAGACAAGTCTGCAATAGTCGGGACGACCAGACATTATCCCAAACTGTCACTTTTCAGTCTCACCAAGAGCAGGGGGGAGCACGCTGCTTACGCGAGAACCCAAGCAGTGTCCTCACGCTGCACAGCTTTTCCAAAGAGGTCACCCATCGGAACAAAGCTGTGTTCTTCTCTCAAATTCCACGGGCACCAAAAAGCACAAAAACAACGACATGCTACAGCACAGGGCCCAGGCTTCTCACATCCCCTCTACCCGAGCAGTTACAATTTACAGCTTGCCTACCATTATCGGACAGGAGGCATCACCTCGGCTCGTTTGGGTGCATACAGTTTCCTTTGGCACTGACAACATAAATTGGATTAATCACCAAATATACATACATATTTCAAACACACTTGTTGAGTAATTTCAACTTAGTTAATTTGCTGAATAAAATTTAATTTTATTTAAAAAATCTTATACACTATTATTCACCTAGCCCTAGTTGTGAACAGATTCTCACTTCTGAAAATAAACCACATTCTAGTCAATTCATTCAACACCAAATTAAATTACTAGTACTGGATTTTTTTTTTCTTAAAAAAAGTATGTTAAAACTTTACTTTTTTATTTTTTAAAACCTCTAAAGAAAATCTTGCAGTTTTACAGAAACATTTCTTTTTCAGGTTATGCTTTTTTTTTAAATGCCTGTTATAAATTCAGCTTGTGTAGAGTGTTTTTTTCATAGATTTTTAATATGTATTATCTGCAGAGACATTGTAACAGTTCCATTTTGTGGATGAACACAAAACTTGTACAGATTTCTCATATTTGGTCTTTAGGTAAATAGTTCCCAAAAGCTGCCTAAATAAACCACTCCAAACTGTTCAGTCCATCAAGAAAATACATTTTTTTCCTTTTGTAGTGGAAAAGGAAATATAAATAATGCATCATTATTACAGAAAGTGACAAAAATGAGATTGAAATTAAGCCAACTATCTAGCTTTCACTCACCTTACTGCATGAAGAAATAAGACGTTATGTGAATTGAAGACTGAACAGCAGCCTTACGTTTAAATTTAATTTTGAAATGTAAAGTGGAATCTATTACCACAATTAAAAGTGAGAAATTTCCAATACATTTTAAAATGTTCAACTGCAGAACACACACTTAAAAATTTGTTTTTATTATAATAATATGGTAGCCACTGTTAGAAAACCACAACAGCTACTCTTAATGGAGACCCCAAAAGGTCAGTGTATATGACATCAAAAGTGTTACGAAGAAACTGGTCAGATTAATTTCTACGGATGGGTGCTTAAGCTTAAAAATATCGAATATACCTCTGACAAGATAATTTTACTTTCTTTTTAAAAGGACTCGTGATAAAGAATTTAATCTTTTCTAAATGAAGAACAGTCTGTTATCTTAAACATACACAATATTAAGCGAGACTCTTGTTTTACTTTAGACTGGAAAAATATGCCAGGGACAGTCAAAGTCAACACAAAGTAACAAACAGCAAAAGGTAGCAGAAAGAGAAACAGATAAGTGCAGCTCTGGTCAAATTCATAGCAGTTCTTTAACGTCAGTTAACGGCTCATTTACATTGTAATTTCTAATCAGTTACATGCAAGCCCGAAGAAGCATTTGATCACTACACATGGTAATAAAATTTGATTAAATTTATCAGGCAACTGCTAAAATATGAAAATTTGCAGATGTAATAAAGTAGCTTTATCTGAACTTTAACAGGACAGACAAAAGTAAATCATTCCATTGGTTAAAAAAACCCTACATTCAGTTTTTTACCAAACAAAATTTCACATGAAAAGTATTGTGTGATTCCAAAGTTTCCGGAGTAGAAATGGAGTGATTTGAAATGTCAAAGACCCCATTATTTTGCAAAGAAATGAAAATACACCTCAAAAATTTCTAATTCCACATGTGAACAACAAAATACTGCATATCTACCAACAACTGCATCGGGTAGGTCATTATGAAAGGCTAGCTGCCAAGATGTAGGAAATGGCTCCTTGCCTCTGTTCCCTTTAAGGAATATACAATCGTTTGAAACCAGTTCACACTAAGCGCTTATCATGCTGCCGTTACACTGAGATACTCAGTCCTTAAAATAATCTGATAAAGATTTTTTAAAGCTGCAGCCCTCCCCAACACTGTATTTCTCAGTGTACACAGTTCAGTAGGGGGCAGGGAGGAGCGGGGGTCACAGCCTCTGGAACAAGATGTTTTGCAGTTTGACTTTAAATTACCAAGTTTTAAGGCCACCTGTGTTGTTTGTTTTTTTGTTTTTGTTTTTGTTTTTGTTTTTTTCAGTGCTGAAAGTTGAAGTCTGATCACAGGGCCCCTTTCCCCACTGCGTGAGAACATGTTCCAACATTTTAGGTGTTATATTTAAGTGTCTCCTTTTGGCACCATGGAGTTTATTTAAAAAAAAAAAAGGAAAAAAGAAAAAAGAAAACTCCTCTAAGTTTCTAGTTCTGGCTGCCTTTATCGCTCACTGCCACAGACGGGGTGTCCACGTTAACTGCTATGACTATGCTCTCTCCATCTTCTGTTTTGATACGTTTGAGTTCCTGCTGTTCCGACTGGTCTCCGTTCTGGCGCTTTGTTGGAAGAGATGCCGATGCGGACGCATGGGTTGCTAACATATGCAAAGGACTTGCAGCAGCTGCAAAAAGATAATAGAAATTTCAGCACCCTAATCCTTGTCAAAACAGATGATACTGAAATCAAATTTGCATTTTCATCAAAATGATGAGTTCTTTTCTTTGTACTATGGTGGGTATCAGCAATCCCAGTTGAGATTCAGGTCCTGTCATTTAACCTTTGTACAAATCTGAAAGACATTGCTCTAAATCACTCAGCAACCATACAGGTACAGACAAAGGTGGGAGAAAGGGAAAGTATCTCAGTTTTGTTAATGTGGAGCTAAAGACAGACAAATATTAAATGATTTAAAGCCAATCTACGCAGTAATTTGTGACAGAACTGGGAAGGGAAATCAAGATCCCCTTTGAGGAGGTCTGGCCATGTCTACGGATCATTGCAGAATGTTTGGCTGGGAAGGAGAGCAGCACCACGCCACACTCACCTCTAGCCACAAGTTATTAAACAAAACCTGTGCAACTCACACCACCAGGAGATGCAGACAACTCAAGCATCAATTCTTTTTTGACAGATAGGCACTTACCCAAAGTGTTAGACCACTGCCTTTTTCCTTACAAGAAAGGTTGGGAAATGACCTGATTAGATTCAAGAGTACAACTGAACTACACTGACAGAGATGTACATAGCTCAAACGTGCTACGCCAGATCTTAATCTTTGTAATCTTTGTCGTTACATGGACAAAACAGTGCACCAGTCACCACTAACAGGCAAGTGCAGTCCCCTCGATCTTCTGAGACATCCAAGGGTTCTTTCCCTCTACTTGACAGGAGTCTGTTTCTCACTATCAACTCTGACTTTATTAAACCAACTATTCAAATGTCAGTTTCATTTAAATTTCAAATACAAAATACTAACATTAATTTGTTCATTGCATTTCAAGAAACTTTATCTAAACATTATCAATCTACCTGCTTTTCACACACAAGTTCCCTTTCCTGAGCACCACAGCTTTGCAGGAGCTGAAATGTGAGATGTACAAAAAGAAGTTGTTATATTTGTTCTTAGTAAACTATCCTAGAGAATACCTGGAATATCACGAGGGCAAGTAAGCAAACGGTTTTGTATTTAGTATGCATTTGTAGAACAAATACTTCAGAAATAGTTTCACGTGACTCTCAGCTCAATTCTGAACAAAAAAGGTGCATATCAGGTCTGGCAGTAACTGCTTTTGCTTTACTTACACTAAAATGAAGTGGAAGGAGGCAGAACACTGACCTATAAATATTGAACTTTAGTAGGAGAACCAACATCAGAGATGGAAAAAGAGTAAAAAGGAAACAAAACAAATAATTTACTCCATTATTAAGATTTTAGAGCAGAAATACATGTAGAAATAGTTTTAGGCTATCTTATATCAATTTCCATAAGCATACTCTATAACAAAAAAGCTACTGCAGCATCAGATAACATCTCAAAGTGAAACTGCTGAATCAATCTCTATGCACCTGCAGAGCAAACAAAACTGAATACATCTGTTTAAGTTATGATAAATCCTGAACAATTAAAATTGTGATAGAAATACTGCTACCCAGTTAGACCACTGAATCTGAGAGGGGAAAGAGGGTATGCAGACAGAATAAGAATCTCAAAATCTTGGAGAATTCTCCTTCACTTTAGTGCCTTGCTCTTGTACAGGTTCAGTAGCAACAGAAGAAAAAGATAACTGCTCAAAAAGCCAGTCTGTCCTGCCTTCTTGCTGGTTGGTTCTTGACAAATCATCTGGGGAGCAGTTACCATTTTAATGGCATTGTCTTACAGGAACTTCTTTTAAAACTTGTTTATATCCTGGGTTTAATGATGAGAGGTTGGTCACCACTAAACACATCACTGTAATGACTACAAGAGAATAAATAGCTCTTCAAGTAATCATCATTGAAGAGAAATGCTGGTTCTTACCAAGAGGGAGAGAACAAACTCATACAAGACCGTAATCAAAATTTTCTGTACAACTTAGTTTTCAGTACAACTACAAAATACACGAGAACATTTCAAAAATTCAGCAGCGACCACTTTTGCAAAGCAACAGAACATCTTGGCACAATACATACCAGCGTTGCCCTGTCCTTGGATCGCAGTGGTGATAGGTACTATGTGCGTTCCGTTCTGTGTTACAGTTTTTATTGGTAGCTGGTGTTGACCTAGAGGTGCCTGTTGCACTATGGTAACTGTCTGTAAGGGGGTGGTCTGAGATGTCTGAATGATACGACTAGCAGCTCCTATTGTAGCATGACTAATAGCAGGTATAGGCTCCACTTTAACTGAAAAACAGATGATAAAACATTGGTAAAGACAAGAACACATTAAAAATTCATTTACTTTTACTACAGGAAAGTAGTTTTACTTCACTACTCAGTGCAGATGCATACTGTTTAATTACTAGCTCCAAGATGCATGAGGAATTACGATGCATTTCAAGTACTACACTTCAAACTGGAAGTAAATTTCAAATAATAATCCTTCCATATAAAGACCTCCCACAGCAACTAACCCCCCAGGTTCTCACCTTTTACTTCCTTGTGATCTCCATTCTCTTGAGGTTCTACCTTGGGCTGGGTTACCATCGCAGCTTGCGTGACTACTGCCTGTCCAGCTACAGTGTAAGTGTTTGCTGGTGCTAATCCAGTCACGTTTGTGACAGACACAGCTGGTATCTGGTGAACAACATGAACTGTCTGAACTACAGGCTGCTGGGATGTTGATGTTGTCACAGGAGTTGCAACAGTGTAGGTGACGGGTTTAATAGTTTGTGGTAGCTGCCGTTGTACAGTAATTAAAACTGGTTGGCTAGATAGAGGTGATCCTATCAAGAAAGAGACAAAAATTAGGCTGCTAATTTTAATTATTTAATTTAAGTCAGTCATTCTTTTAAGTTAATGTTAAAGCCTCATAAGATTAACAACCTTCTTCATTAATGCCTGAGTGATCCAAAAGATAAAAATGGATAATGAAGATCATGCCACATGGCATTCAGTGCTGGATTAGCTCGGCACAAGCTGTAACTATTTCGGCAAAACCCCCTTGCCATGCCCCTGCAAATGCAACTGTACTGCCAAAGCTATGCTTAATATTCATTCGGTAAAACTGCCTTCTGTAGATGGGAATTAAAGTGTGCTTCATGTACTGTGTGAAGGACCTCTGCAGTGGCAGAACTCCCAGCTTCCTAGGCTGGGGATGCACGGTCTCTGCTAAGGACTGGTTGCCTTTGTCACAGAATGGTCACTGCTACTCTTCCAGGTGCATCACCAACAAAATGGATGGCAAAAGTATATCATCTAAACAAATAAATATGTATTCCATCACACCTTGCCCTTGCTTTTTTGTTTGTTGGGTTTTTTTGTTCATGTTTAAAAAAAAGGAAAATTCTTATCATGCATATTTGTTCTCTCTCTTTAGCCTTGCAACTCTTTCACTCCCCAGCATTGAAAGGTTGAAATGACCACAGATGTATGTCAGATATTTGCTTATTTCTGTAACCCCCCAGTTAATGTATTTATTTTTCTAAACCAGAAAGAATATGTTGTATCCAAAGGAAGTGACAAGTATTGCAAGACAGTACAATCCTATACAGGACAGAAGCACAATCCCTGCTTAATAATAAAGCCATTAAGGGTTCTGATACACACAGATAATGCAGCCTCTATGTCTGCAAAAAGCTGTTTACCTGCTATGTTTACATGCTTTACAGTGATTGCTCTAAATGTGAAGGGCTTAAATATTTTTACTGATTTTTGGTGTACTTGTGAAATCTTGGTAGTGCGTGCATATAAATATATATACACATACACACACACACTTGTATTATATATTAGCCCTCTCCCATCTCCAACCCCCAAATGCTTATTTCAGGATTCCTCACCTGGGGCACTCTGTGCAAATCGTGCTTCTTGTATTACCGCTAGTTTTGGCTGGATAGCACTAGGCTCAGGTTCCATTGGGACTGGAGATCCTTCCCGGGACAGACTCTCGGGGGTCTGGACTCCACTGGAGTGCGCAGACAACACTCCAGAGTGATTAGGAGAGGCTGGGGCACTTCTGCATTTAAAAATGAAAGCAGCAGCTGATGTGTTTTAACTTCTGAACTGTGACAGACAGTGACCTTCCTCTACAGAGACTGTAACACACACTGCCCACAGGAGGGCACCTCTGCCTTCTGGCAAGTACAGTTACAACCCAAAGCAGTTTTGATGATCTTTTAAAAAGCTTTTGTTAAACAAGAACAGGATTTAAAAAGCAAACTTCAGGTATAGTTAATGGAACAGAAGTGGCTGGATGCCTTCTTAATGTGACTCTCTACACAATCTGTGAAACATGAACATTTCTTCTGGTGGAGAAAGATGGTGAGCAAATCTGTCTAAAGGGCAAGCCAAAAAAAATACACCAGTAGAAAGGCCATAACTTCACAAAGGGAGTAAGTAAAACCCTTGTATTTTCCCATCAAATTCTGCTTGAACATTATCAAACTAGATGCATACTTGTAATTTCTAAGTTCAACAAAACGGTAACTGTTTTTTGATAATTTTCTTTGCTGATTTAAAGTGCAGTTTAAATGGCAGTTAGAAATTAAAATTATAATTCTGTTAAAAAAAAAAAGAAAAACAACAACACAACCCAAAGGTACAGCAAGACTTGCTTACATTAACAATCTGACAGTTAGTTATGTAAATTGAGTCAGTTCTTTAATACTGAAAATAATCAATAAAAACAAACCTAGTGTTTTGGCAGCCTCCTCGTAAATCATACAGAATTCAAATAATGAGTCTGGATGAAATTAAATTACTGAACTTGTGACTGTATCCAAAACTATCAAGTCTGTATCAGCCTGAAGATTAAACAACAGCCATAGTCTTTTTGTTCATCTGTTTTTCCTTACCTAGAAGAGAGTGGTCCCAGAGGGGTTCTAAAGCAAGGTACTCCCCTAGGCCGCCTTTTCCTAAAAGCCTGCTCTATTAATTTGCTTTCAGAGGCAGGGTCTATCCTCCAGAATGAGCCTTTGCCTGGTTCTTCCTGGGAACGTGGTACTTTGATGAAATAACGATTCAGAGAGAGATTGTGACGTATTGAATTCTATGGAACATAAAAAAATATGTAGAATTCATATAACTTTTTCAAGTCAGAATGTGGCCTACTGCAGCAGTTTGTACTACAGGAGACTCGGGGTTCAGCTCTTTCATTCCTTAATTCAACAGGAGTCAGAGCACTGCCAAGGTAGTGCCATAAACCTGGAAGGTACTCTTGCATTTTTCAAATCTTTGCCAACAGTTAAAAACCAGTATGTTAACGTGAAACACGGTGATTGCAACACTGTTAGAACACTACAAATACTTGAGCATAATGCAGTGTAAAAAAATCAAGAATTAGCAGTCCTCATATACCACCCTTCCCCAGGTGTCAAGGAAAATATCAGGTTGTACTACAAGGGCCAGCAAAACACAGAATATGCTGATTCTGATCTTACACAATTCCCCTCTGTTACTGTTCCATAATACAGAAAGAGAAGATTAAATTACACAAGATCCAAATACAGCTAGATTGTTGGGAGTTCACCCACAGTCTCTGTCTCAACAGAGGAGCCAAGGATTTAGTTTGTCTAGAAAAACAACAAATGGCAGTGGGTTCTAAAACAGCTCTTCAGTGAGATCTCTGCCACTCCGCTCTAGTTTGCGCATTGCTTTATCCTCACTTTGCTGTAACACACAACCCTGATCAAAAAGATGCAGAAAACAGCTAACGCTCTGAAGTATCTATCTATGCTCGGCTTTGTGCACGTGCTTTTTAAATTTAAATACATAAACCTAAAATCTTTCAAAACATTATCACCGAAGCAGAAGAAAGTAAGTGTAAGAATACATACTGACATACTTGTGGGAGAACAGGGGAAAATGGAGAAAAGGCTTTACATTAACAAAAGCTCCTCAAAATCCTTCTTAGACGTATGTATTCATGACCCTGAAGGCAAATTTCAAAAACTTAAAGAAATGATAACCATGTATGGTTTCTTAAATGCAAACTGATGAAACCAGAAATGGTTTTTGTTGCCAAAAATTGAAACACAACTAGAAAGATGCCAAGAACATGCCTATAAACTGTATTTATTTCTCCGTATGCTAGAATAAAAGAGTAGATCCAAAAGTACCTGCTAAAATACATTCACAAAGAGTCCTCTAGTCAAAATGAGAGTTTTATATACTAAAAGATATTAATACCTCAACAGTACTTACTAAGGTATAGGATTTGGACATTATACACATGTATATACTCTCTGGTTTGAATAATATGCATATATGGCCTCAAATATTATTTAAGACATCAATCAGATAAAATCACCTTAACTATAATCTAATACTTGAAGGATAAGAACTAGCAAAGCCGCTGATACATGAGGTACACCTGTTACTGTTATAGCAGTAACTACTAGTGACTGATCAGCATCTAATTTTCGGCTTTTTGCTTTATTTATTGATTTAGAAACAGGTGCTAATTATTTATTCCAGAACATATGTCTGCTGTGTCTATTATCCTGGCTTTGTTAATCATTCTACATCTAAATGCATACGCTGTTCTAAGACGGAATTCTTTAACTGCGTTGCAATGTATGTGTGGTTACATGATGCTTACATAAGGAAGCATTATACACACAGATACTCAACATATTTCAGAATAGGAAGCAAAAAGCAGACCAACATTTCATAAACAGAATCCTACTGCTAAAACAGATCTGTTAGTACGACTGCAGCCAGAATTCTGCATTATGTGAGAAAGGGAAAAAAATCTTCTAGGTGCTTCCTAGCCAGAACAAGAGTTAAGTCCTTCACTAGCCAAACCATTAGAAAAAGTTTGTAGAAGTGACATTCCCCATTAACCTTGGAATTCTCATTAAGAATGAGTCAACTTTCACATAGACTCTATGACAAATAAGTATGTGATTAATATTTAAAATCTATTCCTCCATGAGAGGTCATATACTCTTTAGTCTTCTATTGTAGAGCAAGCAGCGTATTAATGCTTCCTCGCTTTACCCCTCCCCCAGTCTCTCCAAATTTTATTTCCCTGAAATAACTCCAGAGCATGCCTCTGTTGCAGATCATGACTGTACTAAGAGCAGCACTGTGAAACTGATACTTGGTGATCGACAGGGCAGTCTGAACGTTACACGGGCAAACTGGCCAATCCTGCTAATTGTGCTCTTCTGTCCTTCACTGAAACTAAAAACAGCAGCAAAGGCATTGAACCTTTACACGATCTGGAAAGACTATGCCAGACTGATTCATACTCAGTTAGTCATCCTGGCAAATGCTGGGGCTGGTCTCTTTAAAAAGGAAAAGAAAGCAGAAATTAATTCTACAGAATTGAAGGGTTTGGGCTAACGCAGTACAGAATCAGTCAAGTTCACAAGTGGGCTACCGTGGAAATAAAAGGCACATAGTGCTAGACAACAGGTAACACATGCTTGCTCCTTCACTGTGTTGCATGGTCAAGATCCCCCTCTGCAAATAAACTTGTACTTGTCATATTTAGTATCTTAATTTTATCCTGAGATAACAATACATATGCTTATGCAATTAAGTTACAAAGCATAACCACATTCCTGGATAGCATACATATACTTAAATCCACTATGCTAACTGTCTTGCTCCCAGAAGTCTGTATGTATTGCTCCCGCAGGTTTAGAGAATACTGTAACAGGAATAAAGTGATATTTCAAGTAACAAATAAGGTGTATTCCCTACTTTGTTGGACATGTTACAATCAGAAAAGAGAGACAATTTCACTCATTTAACAAATCCTATTTACGAAGGGCTGCTAGGCTCACCAATTGACTTATGACCAAGATGTTTCTTGAAGCAACAATAAAAAACATTCTAGAAATCAAGTTTACCTGCCAGCCCTTGTCTGCTGTCCTGTAGTATGGATAATTTTTAGTTATGTGCGTATAAATTCCATTTAGTGTAAGCTGCTTATCAGGTGCCATTGTAATTGCTTGTACTATTAACTGTGCATAGGAGTAAGGTGGTTTAGAGTCGTCCTACAGAAGAAAAAGAAAAGTCCGGGTCAATAAAATTTAACAATACACGCATCCTTTTATAAATTAAAAGGTACAAAACACAATTAACTTGATTTAAGGTAATTCTGGACAACCGAAATTTTCAAGCAGAAAAGCTACAATTGTGCTCTTCTGTTTAGTAGATTTTAAGATAAGACTAAAATGTGGAGAAACAAACATTAAAGAATTTTCAAACGCCTGTAAATAGATATGTAACTGCATACACATACAGCCCCTCTCCAAAGGTGAGGGGGAAGGGAGGTGTCAAAATAAATGTCACGTCTAATCACAAAATCCTAAAAGTTAAAAGTTGGGAAAAAAAAGAAGTTGCATTGTGACTTAGTGCATATACTCCAGTAACAAAATTAGTATTTCAAAAGTATTGCATTCAGTTAAGACTTAATTTACAGTTTTGATTTCAAACAATGCTTACCTTTGGGCTATCTCCACCCGATGCTTCCTTGTCATTTTCTGACTGTGAATTGTCAGCCATTAAATGTAGGTCAGATGGTATTACACGACTCATTTTGTACCCTGAAGAGCCTGCACCACGAGGGCTAGATGGGCAGGAATTTGCAGCACTGTAGAGCATAAAAAGAAGATCCTACTATTTTGTTATACAGTATATCACCACATTATATTTAATCAAAAAGCTCTTATTGCAGAAAAGGCCACTACCAGCACTTCCAGAGCAGAGTTAAAGGCCTGTCAGTATTTCCAATATAAACCCCCATTTTCCAAGCCTTTCTAACTCATCCATGAGAATTAAAATCACTGCGGGAAGAAACCTGTCAAATGAAGCTCAGGCTTTGCTCCTCAAAGGAAAAAGGATTAACTGATTTATTAGGTTGCACTTTATTCATGTAAGATTTGCCAACAGAAAAGTCCATTTTAAAATGAGCGGTTGCTTATGTATTAAGCCCCTCATTTGAAACAAGAAACACATCGTGCCTGAAATTTCTACCATATGTTTGTATTTAGTCTGCTCAAAAAAGATCCTCTCCTGTGCACTATTTTTGCACAGTTGAGAAAATATAACAAGCAGTGAGGCAAAAAATGATTCTCATTGAAATCTAAAACATTATTTTAATTGTTTGCAGGTGTGTTCATATACATACACAAACATATCTAAACTCTATAAATAGGCTACTTCAGCACTGACTTAATCTGATTTCACTCAGTATTAGGTCAACAGAGCAAATACACTGTTACAAAGTAAAACTACCAATTGAAGGAAAGAAGTCCATCCGGATACCTCACATTTTGCCATCCGTCACAGAAAAACAAAGCTAAAAGTGTGTTGATTCCACTGAACATGCTCCTCAAGGTTGTTCCCCTGTCTCACAGTAACTACAGCTGCACACAAAAATAGTTTTCCTTCTACAACTCCCATTTCGCCAACAAGAGGCACTCAGTGGGCAATGTCTGTGCCCTTCCCTGAAAAAACACTGGCAGCTCTCTGCAAGGGCACATACTTGGCAGAGATTTATATTGCAACTGATTTCAGCAGAGTCCGCAGCAATTCTAAAACGTAACTAAGAGTTAGAATGGCAAAGGCTGCTGTGCCCCCAGAACCAGCCTATCCTCAATGACAATTTTTAACCTAACTTGAATCTATGGTTTCAAATAAAGAAAAAATAAAGCTAGAAAACAGCATTTGGATTTACACATTAACACTAATAAATTGACATCTGCCAAGTTTTGTTTATGTCTGACCTCTAAGGTTTCTTGCTATCATCCTCTATACGTACAGAAACATGGCAGGCACTACAGACTGGGCAATATATTTAAAAAAAAATATTATTGGACTTGAGTTTCACACCATTGGAAATCCAGCACTAATAATTTGCCCCCAGTGATATGCTGTACAAAGGAGACTGATGTGTTTTTGTTTTTTTTTTGATGTGTTTTATGGAAGAATCCTTGATTAGAGCCAAAACAGGCAACTATTTTTTTATTTTATTTTTTAAATATAGGTCACTGCTGTTCTGTGTTTTTACATATCAACTGACAACATCCTTCTCCTGAGCTCCCTTTAGCATATATTGACAAAGCGACACATATGGTATAATCAAAGCAAGTTTACAGGTCTTCTATAAAACAGGATGATTTGAAGAGAAACTGTCATGCTTTGCTCTCAAAATAGACTCAAAACTGTCATCTTTTTTTTTGTTTGTAATAAACTGTACTCAACAGGTGCATGAAAGCCCCAAAGAGAATTACAAAATTCATAGTGAGGCAAAGACTGTGGTGATATACGTGATATTATCTGAAATATTTATGAGCTGCTCTGTCATTTCTTGGGCAAAATATGTTTTCCTTGAATTTTAATAAGAACGCAAACCTGTTATACAGTCAAGTCTAGATCCCTTTTCTCTCTGCTTCCACTATTTATATAGATCACATTAAACACTACAACATCTCAATGTTGCATTGAGATCACAAGCACAAAATAAGTCAATTTTGTCGCAAGCATGAGAGAAGTCAATTATCCTTACACTTATATTTCATTAATAGGATCTACATTTTTAAAGATCAGTCATTAACAGCCCTTCACTCACATGAAGACACAGGAAGTTAAAGAACCTTCAAAGACATGTGTGGTTTTGAAAAATAACTGTAAGTGAAATTTTTGCTCCTAAACCTTCTGTGAATTTTCAAAGTTCTATTTAAACTAATTTTACTAATTTGTGAGCACAGCTAGCTTATGTTTAATTGAATTTCATCCCAAATAAATCAAACAATCGCTACAATTATCAAATTAAGGAGGACAAGCAAGTAAAAAGCCCAAGTTAACCTCCCTTGCAGAAGACCTCCCTACAGTGAACTCTTATGTTACACTTCATTTTAAGTAAATCCTCTGTTTATGTCCAGTAATGACCAATCAAAACTAAATCAGCTTTTGGAGCAAGAAATCAGTCTGTTTTCCACACTCTAATGATAACCAAAAAATATTTTTTCTGTTGGTAAACTTTAAGGGGGACAGTGAATATCAGGATGTTTAAAATGGTATAATTGGGACTTATCTCAAGTCTTCCCATAAGCATTCAAGAGCAAAAAGCAATCTAAATCATCTGGAATGCAAATAAAACATATGTTCCTTTGTTGCAAGAATCCTGAGCAAACTGGTACACACTGATCAAATGACATTTGGATACTAACGTCTGCTCATACAACTATTTTCACAGGTAGCAGAGTGGTAGTTTTCTCCAAGGCAGGGTACGCTGAGCTTAACTTTCACTGCAAAAGCAAAATACGTAAAATGAAATAGAAAACTGCTTCAATTTTGTAAACACATATTGCCCTATATTCAATCTGCGGGGTTTAAATACCTGATGGTTCCTGTGGGAGAAGGGAGAGGGCTGATCAGGTGAGCCATGTTGTCTGGAATGTTTATCGTTAAGGGAGAGATCTGGGGTTGCACAGGCTTCACTGGGGACTCCGGGGCCTCCTGTTTTTCTCTCTTTTCATTGGACAGAGCTGTGAATGTTATCTTTATATTTGTGCTGGGAAACCTGAAAGTACAGCTGAAAAATGAAAAACAAGTATGTAAGCCAGTTGTTTACAGAAAGTACGTTTTTTTGTTTTTCTTTTGTTTTGTTTTGCATAACTTGCACATATCATCGTATTTAAAAGTTATGCTATTTACATAATTAGTTGTATCCACCTTCATCTTACTGGCCATAGAGATCAACATGACCAGAAAAAGATCCCCACGTAAATAACTTTAAAATTTACAAGGAAATATAAGCAAATGCAATTATCTGTAACGAGGGCAGTTTGTTTGTAATTGCTAAACTTTCTGAGGTTCATCCTGATCTTGCAGCTATCCCTAAAAGTAGTACTATTTTGAAGACAAAAGGCTATTATTTTGTGGTGTCAAAGAATGGCTGCTGCAAACCAACAAGTATGTCCATGACAATCAAAACTAATCAGGAGCAAATCTGAGGCCTAACCAGCTTCATAGACTGTTTTCACAAAAGCTCCGTTTTCTTTTCTCTTAAACATGTTAAACTCCTAGCAGTCCTAATTCTGACCATTTTCAGGGTATACAGCTGCTGCAGTGCCACATTCAACTATCCGTTATGTAAAGGTGAATTTAAGAATGAAATTCAATAAACTTTCAAATTTCATATATTACCAAGTATTGCACCCCCAAATTTAAAGACTGATTATAATCGTAATATGATTGAAATTACCTATGTGGTTTTTTTGGTTTGTTTTCACAGGTGGAAAATAAAATGCAATTAATGCACCTTTGAACATTTTCCTTTTTTCATCCCTCTGTGTAAGCATTTAGCTGTTAACCCAATTAAAGGGAACAGGCTATTTATAACTTCTGAGTAAATAAACAGGTTGAGCAAACAAGAAACTTAATTTTCTCTCAACAAAAGCATTTACAGAAACGCAGTTCAAATAACTTTACTATCTTCTTTCTTAATTAAGCTGCTAGCCTACACAGCACTAAATCCCACGACTGTATTTACTCACCTCTTCCACACAAGGAAGAGGACTTTCCAGTCATACATTACCTAGAAACAAACCTTAGGAAATGTTTTTAAAGTGATTTTATGTAGACCTGGTTTTATAAAGGAGGGAAGCTATGATACTGGAACAGGCCTAAGAAATGTAGCTATGAAAGCAAGATACAGACTGCAAACAAAAGCCATCATTTCTCTGAAAAAATACACAACATGAAAATGATGCAAGAATTGGAAGGCATATCAAGCTGAAGAGTAGTCTTAAAAACATTAATTCTCACATGTTTGGGTTTCTGTGTCTTAAAGGATGTTTAGAAAACAAAGAAAACATTTGATTTTTACTACATTTCTTGTAATACACACGTGTTGCAATGATTCTTTTTTCCTACAATTCACACCCAAGCATGAGGAAAAAGAGAAAGGCGCAACAACGACCTTCCTCTTCCCTCTTGTGTCTCAGTATGGCCTACGTCCAAATTTAACAGGTGACCTATTTCTGAAACATGCTCAACGTACTAAATTAGGAACAGAATCCACACCAAAAAGCATAGATGCATTTCACTGGGAAAGTCGTGGACCAATTTGTGTGTTTTTTTATTTTTTATTTAGTATCTTCAGGATCAGCTCACTAACGTGCTTTTTCCAGTAGAAGTATTTTCTGCCTGTATTGTTTCAGCAATCATTGAAAGAGGTCTCAGCTGTTTGGCTACTAAAAATGTTTTCCAAACATTTCAGTTCATCAGCAATAATGACACCACCACTCCCTAAGTTTATGCCAGAAGAGGGTAGCCAAAGGGGACCTTTTTGCTAAAAACCTAATCAGGAAGATTAAATGAAAATCGCTGTGGGAAACTCAACAGCAATATTTCTTTGACAGAGACAGGCTCAAACTTCAGAATCACCTGTTTGACATATTTTACAAGGCTAGTCCATACCTGCAGAGTTACTACAGACCAAGCTTATTTCAACCTAAAAGAAACGCAGGAGCAACTGGATGTGACTTCAGATTCTCATTCACTGGCTCAGGGCCTTGGGGCCAGCAGCAAATAAAGACCAGCCGGTGTCCCCCAGTGCCGGGCACAGTGGGGAGGAGGTGGGTCTTAGAGCTTCAACACCTACCAGAAATACACACACACAAGGCTCCCGATGTTCTGCATCGGTATGCACACAAACAGCTCCCTTCTCAAACTACCGCTCTGCCTTCAGGTATTATCTGCCCCGTGGGCATCTTTTGCAAAAAAGAAAGGGAGGATTGTTGTAGATGAGACTAAAGCAGAGATTCCAAAGCAAAGCTGACAAATGTTAGTCCAAAACGTCAGCTGGCTTTGGGAAAAAAAACAAAACCAAACGAGGAGCTTGACTAACTACAGGTACAGTACAGGTTATAAAACGTATAGGTTACAAAAGTGCCACGAATCCAGTTTTAATACCAAACCCAAAGCTGTCACTGCTGTAGTTCATGTTTCACATGCTGAGTCAAAGGACAGCGTTGCTGAGGCGCTGCTTACACATCACTCTCTGGCTTAAACATGTGAGCACCTGAATCGTGTTATCAAATACCATATCTGTCAATTGATTCATGTTTGCAAACAGGTTTTTAATAGAAGCATATTTTTAATAACTGGAATATGGCCAAAAAGCAAAACAAGAAGTGTCTACTAAGAGATTTTCTGCGTAACTTAAATTAATGCATACATACTGCATTTACTTCCAAAATCAGAACCAAGTTGGTTTGGGCATATTCTTGAATTAAACCATGGCCTAAACAAACCCCACGGCACACCCAGAGGCAGAGACTTGCTCAAACATTTAGTCTATAGCAAGCTGAAGTCAACTTTACTCACTCTTTAAAGTGTTTACAATAGTTTTCTGATGTGCTAGCACACGATGGTTGGTATAGAATAACCTCATCTATACAACCCACTTTAAAAGAATAAAACTGAAAAAATAAAGGCATAGTACTGCAAATGGTCGCTCTATAGCTCACTTACTCAGCTAACTCCCATTCCTCCTTTAGAGGCTGATGCCATTCAGGGTAGGAAATCAACAGAGCCATGACTGGACCAACAGAAAAAAAAGTTTACAAAACATCTGTGTTTAAAGAGTTACTAAAGAGTTACATGATGAAACACTTGTGTGGTAGGTATCCAAGCGAAGAAAACAAACAGACTATTTAGCTGACGTGCCACTGTTGCACTGTATGTATTTCAAACAACTACTCACTGTACCCACATTTGAGTAATTTTATTTGTTTACTACGAAAAGGTCTTGGGTCATACTTCCTACAGAGTATCAAAAAGGAGGACAGATATTTACAATCTAGGAAACTGCAGCAAAGGTGTCACACTTAAAATGCACCTCAGGATCCTAATTTTCTTTTAAAAAGTTAATTCTGGGTTAACTATGGGAAAAGGTGAGATAGGGAGGACAGATGAGCAGCACCTAGCCATTTCCAACAATTCCTTGGAAAACCATTCCTACCTGTACAGCTCCCAGCAACACGGAGACCTGCTGATCTGGGCACTACCTCTGCTGAGAACGCTTAGCAACTCCGTAGGGTGCCGGGTGGCTTAAGTTCTAGTTCTGTCACATCCGTATTTCTAATATTTCCTCACTTTCCCTCAGCAGTTCTGTCTGTACTGCAGGGAGAAGCTAATTATACACCTGTAGGTCTGCCTGTATGAAATTACTGTCTGACTGAAAATGAGGAAATGTTCTGTCTCCATCTGGGGAGCTGAAACACAGAAGCAGGAATTCAATTTTCTCCCCCTCCGTAAGCCCTGCAATGAAACTCAGTGCCTTGGTATCCTTTGAATCAGTCTGTTCTCATTGCCTCTTAAAAAACAGGGCAGAAATTGGACAGAAGCCGCTCTCTTGTGCTCCTGTTATCAGCACTTCCAGATTCTCCATTCAAATAGATTATGGGGGTTCAACACTAATAGCTCCGTATGTCATGGTACTCCCAACATTCCTGTTCAATTCCTTTATATCCATAATGCCACTGAACTCCAATAACTTCAAGGATTCCCTAAGTTTTAAACAGACTGAGAAGAATAACAAGATGTGAGGTTTTCAAACCCTTGCTTACCAAGAGCCAAGGAAAGCCTCAAACTTTCATATTTAAAAGGTTAGAAAAAAAGAACCCAGCCAGCATCTGAGAGATTTGTTTGTTTATTGCCAATTTTTGACTTCAAATGCTTTAAATACAAGCACAGGCAGCAGAGTAGCTCACCTCCAGGAGGAACTGAGGTAATTAACACCACCACCTGAACCACCAGACTTCCTCCAGCTTATGCCTCCTTTGACAATACAGCAGGCTAAGATGATGCTGTTCATTCCTCCCTCTCCTCCCCAGCAGCCTAGAAACCATCACACCTCGAGACAGGGCCTCCCTTCCAGGGAAGGGAGATTCACAACTAACCCATTCTCTAATGGCTAATTCTCACTTAAGAACCATGTCCTAGCTGCTCTCTCCCCATCGCTCCAATAAAACCAATCTACACAACCAATTACTTAATTTATACTCCTAGTAGAAGATGTGCACACTTTGAAGCTTAAGTTGCCAGTAAGATACTATGATGCACAGTTACAAGTGCATATTTGACTCCATTGCGTTTTAAAAGTCAAGCAAAAACTTTTCTACATCATTCACAAAGGACAAATGAGAAACTGAGTTTGGGAGGGACTTTTGAAGGTCTCTAACCCAACCTCCTGCTGACAGCAGGGCTATTTTCCAAACTACATCAGGTTTTTCTGGGCCGTGGCTTATCAAATTTTGAAGTGTTCAACAGATGGAGTTGGGCAATCCATTCCTGTAATTAGCCTCCCTAATGGTGAACGGTTTTTCCCGTTTGTCAGGGTATAATTCTTTAGTTGCTTTAGTTGCAACTTGTTACAGCCATCCATCCTCAGCCTCTGATCCTCTCAGCGCTGCCTTGCACCATCTTTTCCATAATTGCACCTCAGGCAGGGACAGACTGCAATGAGATCCACCTCTGGGCTTCCCCAGGCAAAAGGAATCCAGATCCTCTCCTCGTATGCAGTGTGCTGGTTCCCAGAGCACCTCAGCAGCCCTCCACCACCCCCTCTGGTCTGTCTTTTTGCTGTGGTTGCATTTTTGAGGGCCCCAAAGCAGACACAGTTACTGCCCAGCACAAGGCCAGCCTCCATCATCACAAGGGTGCAGCGCTGAAACATGTGTGCCTGCCCCTCCGTTGGGAGCTCCTCCATGGTTCCTCCTCGGCAGAGCTGCTCCCAGGCAGGCATTTCCCAGCCAAACCCAGCCCGGACGCAGAATTTGGCGTTAGCCTTTGCTGAGCCTCACAAAGTGCCTGACGGCTTCCCCCCAGCCTGCTGCTGTCCTTCTGAACACCAGCCCTGCTCCGGTGCTGCCTGCAAGCTGCTCAGGGTGCTCTCTGCCCCGCATCCCAGGTCACTGAGCCCAGTCCTGCAAGGTCAGAAAGCTCCACAAGGGTCCTGCTTCATCTGTGCTGTCCTAAGCGACGTCTGCAAATGAAATCTAAGAACAGCAAATCAAAACCGGGCAGCATTCAAACATCCATGGGAACACAGTATTTGGAAATTACATGTGGCGCCTCCTGCTAATGGACAAATGTCAGCGTGCAAGAACACGGTCCCCAATTCCATCTTTTCTCCATTGCTGCTCCATTTATTATTTCCATCACAACAGATTATTAGGAAATTAATTATGAATTGAACTAGAACTAACAGTTATTTTTAACAGATTTTTAAATAAGCAAAGCTTAAAAGATATCTTTATAAATACAGCCATAAATACAGAGGAGAAAAAAAAAGATACAGCAAGTTGAAGTACAATTACATACAAATTCAGTCTCTGTAAAACCTGCGCATTGTGCCTTTGCATCCTGAGAAAAGGTGCGTCTCTGCAGAAAGAGCTGAACTTGGCTCCTCTTGCAGCTCAAAGTGACACATGTGAAACACTCACAAATCGGTAAGAAGGGCTGCGACTCCATCTCTTGGAGAAACCCGAAAGCAGTAACCCCTGTCAGCTCAGAGAAAAAGTAATTCCATTGCCAAGGAGAAAGTGTTTTCTACATTCTCCAGAAGAGACAATTACTTTTCCTAGCTTTCTCATCTTCTGAATATTATACCAAAAGCTTTCCAATGGTTCAACACCAAGAACAGGCATACTAAATTATTCACTTCCAGAATTTATTTTTAAGACTTTGGTCTATGATTAATTGAACTCTAAGTCAGTACTGCCGCACTTTCCAGAACAGAATCGTCCTCTTTAGACCTACACAGAAGCAACAGAAACAAAACTTAATAAGACAAATTGAACTGAACTGCTTTAAAACTGAGTCAAAATTCTAAGATAAAGTACCCAACAGTTAAAAATCTGCGTTTCCAAACTAACAGTGAAGGTAGAATTATAAATCCATCAAAGAGTCACAGTGAAAGCTCCCTGAAAACAAATAAAACTAAGAAGTTGTTATTACTAATAAAATATAGGTTATTAAAAAAAACTTGCACAATTTTTATAGTAAGGATTTCCTTGAGTTTTTAAACACAAGTAATGGTTCAGAGATTTCTTTTATCAAGTATTTTCTAGGAGTTCACAGAAAGGTATTCCTGTAAAATTTTCCTATAATAAGAAAAATGCTGGGAGCATGGTTAACTTTGTAACAGATACACTGAAGCACAGTGATCCAGTGTGTTGTAACACCAATTAGGTCACAATTAGTTTCTTATTGTCCTGAACAGAGAGAACCTTTTCATTGGTCAACTTTTATACAGACACTTGTTCACCTACACCAGGTGCTCCTACCACAAAGGTTAGCTCTAACCTTTTATAAAAGCTCTAACCTCATTTATAAACCTAACTGTTCATAACAGAATAAAAGCAATATCCCTTTTTCCCCATTGACTATTAGGGAATAAAAAAAAAAAAAAAAATTACTTATAGAATTTAAATTCGAGGGACACAAGGCCCGACTCCTCTACCAGCTTTTAGAGAGGAAGTTTCTGAGGCTTTTCTGCTTGCAGTCGACCCCACCCTGTGCAGCAAGGTGAAAAACTTCCCCAGCAGGAACCAGCATCACTTCCTACAGGTACACGTGTACGCACACAGACACACGCACCTTGTCCTGGTATAGATTCCTCCTCCCAGCTTGCTTGATTTAAAGGCAGGATTTAAAGGTGCCTCCATGATTTAAGCTAAGTCTTGATTTGGTTAATTTACCACAAAGTTGCATTCAATTCCATGTGGCCAGTACTGGTCAGGACACCGCTAGAGGTTAGCCGAGAAGCAACCGCTGTTTAAAAAGTGGCAACTCTCTCCTCCGGGGCGTGAGTCATGGCCTCGTGTGTGCTTCCCTTAATTCTCTGTATCCTTTGCAATTGATTTCTGTTGACTAAAGATCGATGCTTGAAAAGCATGTCCTCCACAAACAGCAGATGTGAGGGCTCTGGAGCAATCTCAGCATCCAATATCATGAAGAACAACAACAAAAACCCTCAGAGTTTTAAACCAGGAATTAAGACTTTTTATTTTGTGCACTATTTTTCACGAGCGTTGGTGTGTTTTTTCAGGTGTGCCACCAGCGCCCACAGAATGCCATAAACCACCAAGGAAAACTGCCCTAAAGAAAAAACACCCTGATCTTTCTATCCACTTGAATGTCATAAAATTCAAAGCAAAGACCTATGCATCATCAGAAGTGATAAAATATTGCTTTAGCCCCATTTTAATTCAAGTTGGCCTACATTATAGTTTTATCAAATTCTAAGCAAAGGCTGGAAACATGACCTAGCTGTAATTAATGGCTCCTCAATAAGAAACCTCATTTACATACATCTTCCTTCAGGTTTCAGCAACTGTGTAAGAAGTTTGAAAAGTTATTGGTAGTCACTACAGGAATGGTGCTAACCCACTTTGAGAAGGCTCTAGAACAAGCCTGTCTGCGTCAAAAACGGATCCTATGACAACAGAATATTGATGACGATGACGGGAACATTCCCAAACCACTCACAGCGTAACAGAAACTGAGTAATGAGCACACATTCCTGTTTGAAATGCTGCTTCATACTCCTTTGCTGATTAGAAAGCTAACTTTGTGAGAAACGAGGCACTTTTAACCCTATGTTCACAATTGTTTCGTGAAGGGCATTTAAGAGTCAAGACTGAAAAAAACAACACATCCTGAAGTTGTTCAACCACAACGGATTTTGCTGCAAATGTAAATGATTCTATAAACGCTGATCTCACCCTTCCCCTATACGTTTATGCCACAGACCAGGCAATAATGCAAGCAGCCTTACAAATTTTCCAAGGTTCTTGCTTTAGCAGTCAGGCCTTTCACTTTCTTTAAATACCAACCACACAAATACCGCTATTGATCAGTAGCAAAAACATTTAGGTTATCCTACAGACATGGACGGGTGCTACGGTTAATTAAAAATACATATCTCAAAATCACCAATTCCCACTGCATTCTCCTCTCTTCTTACACAGTTAAACATATAAACCATCAAGAAGGAAAAAAAAAACAACACAAACCAAAACAAAACACAAACCCTAAAGAAATTCAATACAGTAGCCCTGCACAGGCTGCAGGAACTGAGAAAGAAATTGGCCTGCAGGCAAGAATGTAGGCAGCAGTTACTGTAGAAACCAAGCTCTTCGTTGCTTTTCTCTAAGCAAAAGAAAGACACAAAAGAGCTGGAAAACAGCGATCGATGGGAAGCAGCTTATAAAGCTGCTTGTCACATCTGCTGCAGGAAAACCAGACACTAATTCATTAAAACTGCTCATGTAATGCCTCTGGAATTTGAGGCTCCCCAGCCTGTGAATACAAAAGAAACTCCGCCTATGGAAACACTGCATTTTCGGGTATTTAGCATCTCTGTACACAAAAGCTGTGTGCAGAGTCAGGTTGTGTGGTCTCTACCCCTAAATTTCATTCTAAACTGTAAAAACAAATTAAAATCTGTCCAAAAGATCGTGCCTCTATCTTTGCCAAATTTCAAAGGGCTATTTTGAGTCCCAACAGAACATACATAACTCCATAACACAATAGCTTCCTGTTTAAAAAAAAAACGAAACAAAACACTTGCAACAGGAAAGTGAAAATCAATCATCATTCCTCCTTCCTTCCAGATAGCTGCATTTAACAATGGCTTCCTATTACCAAATGAGCAAGCGCAAACTTTCACCACAACAGTAAATACCATTCAAGAACTTTTCATAAGGCCCAAGATTTACAGTTGGAGCTAAGCTGGAGCAGACAACCCCAAACCACCAGATGCTTTATTACCAGCTTAGCTGCCTACAGAGGTGCCTGGCACCTCACCCTCAGTTGCGGGGTAGTTGTGGGGGTGCAGAAGTTCATTTGCAAACACCGAAGAGATAATAACAGTATTCAGTGCTCACTGAAAGCTGTGAGCAAACCAGACACAACTGCTTAAAGCCGAAGATAGGGCACTTGGCATTTTACTATTCCTTACTATTAAAACAGTAGGGGGAAGTACAGTGAACAAGTGCTGTCACGATGTGTTTGGACATAAGCATAATCATAAAAAACAAAACAAAACAACACCCCCCCCCCCGTGACTCAGACAGACATCAGTTACTTCAGTAACAAAAGACTTGGTTTATTACCTCATCAGAGACCTGCTCTCTCTTGCAGAATTCTGCCAAAACTCCCCGATCACTACCAAAAGAACAGCTACCCAAAGGGGCAAGGCAGCACAGAAAAGACTTCCTGAATCAAGGCACTGAAGTTTATTTTAGCTGGGCTTTTCAAGATAGAGCTCTGCTTCCAAGAGCAGCACAGTCCTTTATTTCACCTACAAATCCATGACTAACTCAGGGCATTGAGAAGTGACAAAAACTGCTTCCTACCAACTCCAGTTCTGAGTACACAGCAGTGTTTAATTTCCTCCCTCAATCTGCTTGCCTGGTCAAAGAACAGAGTTTTTTCACAGCCCTCGCAAAAAGCTATGAGCATTAATTACATTCACAGCCATCCAAGAATGTTTGGTGTCCGAGAGCCATCCCATATGTGGCTCGCTTTAGTGACACTGATGGGCTCGTTGCCTCATTGGAAAGCAACATTTTAAATCATATTCTGAAAGCATTTTGTTTGTTTGTTTTCTTAACCAATTGCACACTGCAGAATGGTTGTTCAAACCATTTTTCGATTCTTCTTCTACTTGCAAATTTCTAAAACTTTTTCGGTGAAGGTCCAGACCCTTTAGAGGCAGCTACATGGACTGCAGACAGGGACTTACTTTCCTTAATCACTCATGGGGGCACTCCAGAACCAACGAGGACTCCAAAGAGCCTGAAGATTGCAAAGCAGTGGAACTATTTAATCTACAACAAGCAGATTGTTTTTGGAAAATATTCCTCAAGAAGCACTCCTCCTGAGCTGTTCCTCTCAGCCCGTGCCAAGTTCTCAGATCGTGGGATGTTGTAAGGGGCAGCAGGAAAGTGCAGAAGGATAAAATCTAGTAAGAACAACAGACATGATTTAACAAGTCAGATAGTCACGCAAGTGGAAATCTGTCCAGGAATAAAAAGAACGCACTGAACAAAAGTCTTTGTCAGAATGGATGTTAACCACTGTCACTGTTCTGATAAAGGAACAACAGCACAGAGAACGAAAGGGTACAGCAAACAAACATGAAGCATGGGATTAGCTTCTCCAAGTGTAAACCTGTAGCTGCGTTAGTCATCTGTCTTTACAGTGAATGAAAGGGAGCAGGCACTAAAGGGTGCAAAACCCCTAGAAGGGAAAAGCCTAAAAGGGTTTGGAGAAGTCAGGTACCAGGGCTGTCTATTAGTCACTGAATAGAAAGGGAGTCCAGGTGTAGACAGCCAGACATAAATACACTGCTAAGCAAAATGAAACCCTCCAAACAACATCTAGTGAAGTCATGAAAAATCAAGGCCACGACTTCTGAAAAGTGCAGACTAGGCTCTTATGAATAAATACCTGATCTCAGGGCAGGTGTCATGGGATACAGCGACATAAGAGCTCAGCACTGCTACATGGAGAAAGCTCTTCCCTGTCTCTTGCACCAGTTCTGTTCCCAGACACAGTTCCTCTGCTCACCAGGTACCTGCTGCCAGAAGCCACTGCTATCTCCAGTTAATTTACTAACCCAGCAGAAAACCACTCCAGCCAAAACGTATAAGTTTGCTATGTTTTAGTAAATTTAAGTCAGCTCACAGTCTAATCTTTCTTCAAAAGTAAAGCAGAACTGTCATGACAGTTTAATTTAAAAGCCATACAGTACTTACTACATAAAAAATGCTCTGTTGTGCAATTGTTCCAACTGTTCTCTTTGAAAGTTGAAACTTGAACCATCTAATACCGAAAAATAAGCCTCCAGAAGACACTAGTCATAAAAGGAAGTACAGAACTCAGCAAACAAGAGTGCATGCTCAATGCTTTTCAACAGAATTAAAGATGGGTTTGCTTGGGACCTTTCAGCTTGACCAAGAGTATCGGTATTCTCACTGCAGATCCTGCTAACAGAATGGATCATCATCGCTTAAGCCTTCCTTACAAAAACATTTATATTACTCCAAAAACACACATGTACTAAAAACTACAATAGGAGTAAAACTTGTTGGATAACAATAACCGTATATATCATCTTTTAGAAAAAACTAATACATACGTACAATTTTCAAGGTCTCAACCATAACTGAACAAACACACCGCTCTGCACTTCTGTAACACCCTGCATTACAGAACACTGAGGGATTGAACAGAAATTAACACATAAAGATGTGTTCTTTGCAGTCCTATGGCACACCAAAACTTAGGGATAGTACCATTCCCCCAAGCTGGATATGTAAGACAGCCTGGAGCACTGGCAAAGAGAACCTGTAGCCCTCAGAAACAGAGCAGGGAGGCAGGGAACCAGGAAAGGGGAAGAATTCCAGTGTTTGCGCTGCAGACATGAAGCAAGCCGCTTCAAAACGCATGGAATCAATTCTAAAAGGCGAGGCACAGTTCTTGATAAAAAGTGCTAGAAAAGAGCACTGAAATTTCATCATCCCCCCTGCCTCCGCCCATGAAGCATTATCCCCATTTTTAAAAACAGATTAAACAGATTTGTGACTTGGCCAAGTCGTTTTGGCAAGCACGCAGCGGAGCTGGGAACAGAACATATTTCCCCCTCAACACCCGATCTTTGTTTAAACCACTGGATCGTCCCTTCTTTTAAGCCTTCCTTCTCCTACAACCACTTTAAGAGGCAGAATCAGGTGAACCTGATTCGTCTTCAGTAAAGCAGAGATTATTTCCTTAAATAGGACTGAATTATTTTGATCAGTTTGTCGCACACAAGTATCTGATTAAGGAACAAAACCAGAAGTAGCTGTGAAGCCTACACAGCAAACACCAAATCTGCATATGGAAAGTTATCTTTAGCAATATATTGTGTCCTCTGAAAACGAGCTAAAGGAATTTTAAGTTCATTAGTTCTTTCTCACTACACCACAAAAACTCGACAATAAAGCTACACATTAGATGGATACATTCTACTTAAAATCTACAGAATCTTCAAGTCCTACAGGTTGGAAAACACCTCCAAGATCATCTAGCCCAACCTGTAACCCAGCACTAACATCCACCACTAAACCATGCTATGCAGTTCTACATCTGCACGTTTCTTGAAGACCTCCAGGGACGGTGACTCAACCACTGCCCCGGGCAGCCTGTTCCCATGCAGCACAACCCTGCCAGTAACAAAATTTCTCCTCATATCCAACCTAAACCTCCCCTGGCACAACTTGAGGCCATTTCCCTTTGTCTTATCACCTGGTGTCTGGGAGAAGAGCCTGATCCCCACCTCCATACAACCTCCTTTAAGGTCATTGTAAAGCACAGTAAGGTCTCCCCCAAGCCTTCTTTTCTCCAAGCTAAGCAACCCCAGCTCCCCCAAGCCGCTCCTTCTAAGACCTGAAACTTGTACATAGTTACATACTCAAGTATAACTTATTGTATGTATAACTTTTTACATGTAACTTGTATAGTTATATTCTGAAGTAATTGAAGATTTTAAGTCACACAGACCTTATTTCCTATGTATCTATTAGAAGGATTTTTTCCATTATCAAACAGAAAGAAAACACTTTTTTTAAGAAAAAAAAAAAAAACTAACATTTTTACCCTGAATACTGAAAAGTATCAGTAGAAAAAAAGACTCTTCATTCACACTTTCCTTTACATAAGCTTTAGTAATAATCAGGAGTTGCTCAGTCATGATCATTAGTAGTTGTCAAGCCATTAAAACTGTTACTGATTTCCTTGTACTTGCACCAGTGATGAAGATCCTACAAATGTCCCAGTGAAGCAGAGCTGGAGGTGCTGGAAAGTAACAGAGGAAGTCCTACCTGCTTGCGCTATTGAAGGACTTGCTTCAATTTTATCTATGTTCTCTCAGCTACTGTTAATTAATCATACTCCTATGTCACCTCAGACAAATGTAATTAAATTGAGAAAACTTCCACAGGCCAAAACAACAAATAAAAAAAAGAGATTTTGTATTTATTTTTTAATAATAACTGCGCCAAATTTGGAATATATGGCAAGTACTATCTTCATGTTTAATTTCTGGTCCTGTTTAAACCAAGAGCACTGTTGTACACTATTCAACTTTTGGTTCTGCTTTAACCACATTCCTACAGACAGGCCGCAGAGTTCGCAGCAACTGGATTGATCTTATGCCACCAAGAACACTCAATGGGAGGGTAATGACAAAAAGCATGTAGCTTGGTTGTGTAAACCCAACCAAACCTGAGGATTTCCAATATTAAAGCAGCCAGGTCTTAAGAGTGGGGGGGTTATTGTTCAACTTCAAATTCCACACTTTAAAAAAAAATGTAATCCTGTGATTTAGCTTTTCCAGTCCATAAAGTTTTCTAAAACCAGAAGCTCAAACCAGAAAAAATGGTCCCATTACACCATGCACTGTTTCAGTATATGAAGTGGGAGTGAGTGGGGCATGACCATGATGCCAGTATGGCAACTCAAAACACTGCTGCAGCCACTCAAGCCATTCTGTGCTCCAGGAAAGGAGATGAAGCTTCATCTCTGCAGGCACGCTGGCAGAGGTAGCACCTTTCCACACACTCGTGCATTTTTAATCCAAAATACCAGACTCCCACCATGTTGAATCATTCTGCTTTAAATTCTGGTCCTTCCTTGAGATATGCTGCAGCCAAACCAACTTTATAGGTAGTAACTGACACAACATTGGGTAAAATCTTCCAGAACACAAGCTAATGTCAACTCGTCTTCTCTTCGGCTTGTAAAGCCAAATTGATATAGTTCAGCCTATAAAATGCTTTGAAATGTCAAAGAAGTATACCTGCAGCAAACCACTGCAAAGAGGTTCTTACACAGCTACATGTGCTGCTGAGCTGCTCAAGCAATTCAACTTCCCTGGATGAGCAGAAACTGCACAGCTTTTTTTTTATATTACATATATATATTATATATAAATCAGTGTGTCTGACTTTCACCCCCTCAAAAGGAAAGTGCAGTTTGTTGAGTCAGGCTTCCCCAGCTTGGCAGCCGAGCATCACTCTTCCCTGAATGGAACTGTCAGAGCTGTCATAAAAAGATCGCTCCAGAAGACCAGATGAAAAATTCTCCACTTTCCCCTCCCCACGTATCCATCTGCTGGACATTCTCTATTTCAGACACCCACTCACCATTATTGCCTCATTTCTGCCACGCACAAATACCAATTGCTATAAAAACAGTTTTTGTAACAAAATTTGACCATGGGATTCCATATTTAAGGACAACAGCAGTCATGCGATTTCTTCAGAGCTCTGCTGCAGAATCCACTCTTAGAGCAAAGGTGTAAAGATGCAAATGCTTCATGCATACGTTACTGCTTGAAAAAAACTGCAAACACTAACTTTCCCAGCACTTACATTAACATGTTTCCATTTATCTTGAAAATCAACCAATATTTGAAAGATTTAGATTTTCTGAAGTTGCATTATGTTGCAATGAAATGTTAATCCCTACAGAATGCATTCCACAATTTCTATATGTGTAAGGCATTTTATTATACTTTCTTCAATACAGACAAAAAATCCTGACAATGTTTTTTTCAAATCCACGTATTAGTACAGGAAACACCATTAAAATATGTTGTTTACCATAATATCTAATGTGATTAGATATTTAAATTAAAGTTAAAAAGTTAAAGTTAAATTAAAGTTATCATACATACAGAAGCAGCAACAAATACTACTACACACTTGGAGCCCGTTTCCCTCATTTTTCACTCATACATAACAAATTATTTCATGAGCTTAGAAACACCCATCGGGAAAAATAAGATTAAATACTTCTATTTTAAAATTCTATTAAAAAAAATCAAAGCAAAAATGGAAAAGAAGATTAAAATATGAAGATCCAAAAGACATTTTCAGCTGTGGAAGGCACGAGCACGGCCTTATCCTGTACTCTAACAGCATGTAAGTTTCTCTGGTATATAGAAAAGAATGTAAAGGCTTGAAGTCAGAAAAGCTAAAAATATAACAGACACCTGAGGTGATTAAAAACAATCTGTATAAAATTGTTTTTTTTTTTTAACATCCTTCCCAAAAGAATGAAAGAATCAGGAATCCCCCCCAAAGCTTGTCATTAACTATGAACTTTTCTGCACAAAAAGTTTCTGTTAGAGTCAAGAAGTTTCTTCACCAGTTACTTCTAAACTATGACTCCTTTAATCATCATCACGAATCACATCACAAAGATCTTAAGATCACTAATTAGTTCAGTTACAAAGCTGTATCTCACAACCAAGTTTTGCTCTCTCTCCTGAGAAAACAATAGTCAGTTTATATAAAATTGTCACAAGAATTAGTGACTCTTCTGTGAGAACTGTAAAGGCAATGAGAAAGTACAACATCACCTGACACCGAAACTCAGAATGTGACATGAAACCTTTAAAACTCTTCATCTGTATTCAAAAAAAAAAAAAAAAAACAAAAAAAAACAGAGCACAACAGAGAACAGCAGAAACCAGTAATCAAATACCTGTCTGAAGATATTTCTGTGCTGAAGTGCAAAATGAGGACCAACAGTCATACCAGCACCGTGGAAACTACTAAAAATAGTACGAGCACAATTTCATTGCTTTTCCTGTCCATCTTCATTGTCCACAGTGGACATCCTTTGTTTTTTCTTCTTCTCTTCAGGTACCTGATGTCATCTTTGAACAGATCTTTTACTTCGGATTTATGCTCCTTGCAGAAGCAGTCTCCAGAAACATTATGCAGCTCTTTTGCCTGTGGAGTAGGGTGCCAGGGATTTCTTGGCTAAGCAGGAGGTTTGTCAGGCCCCTCAATGAGCTGATTCAACTCCCTAGCACAGCACCAACTAACACAGCAAACCAACTTTTTTAAGAGGAAGAAAGTATTCTCTGGGGCAAGCCAGACTGAACTGGGTAAACAGGGACCTAATGGGTGCCAAAGCCAGTGTAACGGGAAGGTTGGACCAACGGAGCCAGGATCAGGAATTGGAAAGAGAATAAGCAAGACCTTTCAGGAGCAGAGAACCTTTAGATCAGCTCAAACGCTGATTAAATTGATATGTAATATATTGTGAAGACACTTTATCAATCTTATCGATTTCTTCCCACCTGGCAACTGAAAAAACCTGCACTTCTCACTTGACAGAAAAGTAATCCTGAGCCTCGGTCTCTCCTCTTTTAAGGGATTGTTTTTCAGGTCTACCAGTAAACTAACCTGACGAGTACACAATCTGACTACCATGGCTAACACAAGGGACAGAACAGGATGGTTCTTTCAGCTGTAATTCCCAATTAGTTTGTTTTACCTGACCTTGAAACCAAAGGGTTAGTTACAGTTTATCTTCACTGGCTGCATCCTATGCACAGATATGCTCAAAACCCAGGGATTAAATTGCTGTTCCTGTTTTAATAACATTTTACTACTGTATACATCTAATGTGAAGGTTTTAGAAATTCCGTTAGGAGCAAAGATACAATTATTGCAGATGTATTAAATATTTAATAAAGTTTACCAATATACTTAAGATGAGAAGCATAAGCCTTCCACAGCAGTGTGTCCTTTACCTCAATGCATTATCTCAGCAGAAAGCTGAATTTAAGAAACTTACCTATATAAAGAAGTGTGCAATGCTTACATGCATTACCCACAGCACACACAAATAATAAGAGATGATGCGTTCTGAGAAACTGTCGAAGTCAAATTAATTTTGTATCAAGCCTGACCCCACCAGTGAAGTAACATTCCCTAAAATGTAAAATACACTGCAAAGATGCATATATTTATACATACACTTCAGTTTTGTTTACTGTTGCTCCCAAGTCCTCCCCAGACAGCCAGTCTGGGTCAGCGCTCCCTTGGATGTCTGGGATCGGAAGCCTCAGCCCAAAGTTGTGACTGAAGAGTCACGAGCAGTCTGGGAAGCTGAGCTCTGAGCAAAAATGGCTTTTAAGGATCATTTGTTCTGATCTTTATGTTGTTTATCTAACCAAAGATGACAAGGAATGAAGGGAAAAGGGAATCCATTTCACAAGTATTAAACGTTATGGTAAATAATTTACATAAAGAACAGTTGTCACAGCTAACTGCTGAATATAGACCAAGCCCCAAAAGACTGAATACAAGGTCATTTTCTCTCTTAACTTCAAGCTGGAAATAATTGGATGGTCTCCACTGTTTTAATGACACCAGCACAGGAGATGCCAAGGACCACATCCCGAAAGAATTAACACAAAATAGGGGTGATGGTGGTGGCAACCACAACAGAAGATTTTGGAAATACAGAATCAATAGCAACAGTAGGAAGAAAACGAAAGAAAGAAGGAAACAATAGACTTAGTGCCTGACACTGAAGGGGTGAAACAGCTCTCAAGAATAAACTGCTTGGAACACAAAATAAATAGTTCACGGGCTACACTGAAGAGGGGGGCATGTGCTGGTCATATGTTCAGCGTGTGTTACTGGCACCGCTCACCGCCATGTTCCATGTTGTAATAGCTGAAACATTTAAATTTGAAATGCGCTGCCTTCAGGGATGACATGATCTGGGCAGCCCTGACGAAACACACACCACTCAAAAGGAATACATGCTAATTTTGGCTTGCAGGTTATTTCTCCATACTCCAAACAATGCTTTGCTTGGCACCAACTCATTTGAAGAGCTTACATTAAATAGAACTAGTGGTAGTGTGAAGCAACTTTAAAACCAGCAGACTCAGTTTATGCAAGATTATATAAAATGGCTATTGTAGTATCGGTGATTCTTAGAGGCAACTTTCTGCTTGGATCCATGCTATAGATCAGACGTGCATGCGTTCGACTTCAGAACTGCAATATCCTTTGATGCTGTGTGCAATTTCTCTGTGCATTCGCAGTCTCGCACACAGCGATACTTAGCACGACGTAGCCCCTAGCCCAGGTGACAATTACACACAGTGGTGTAGCTTCAAGACTCCAAAACACGGGGGAGGAAGAGAATTCTGTCAGAGTTCAATCACGCAACTTCAAATAACGGCTTTCTGTAGCAGCCGGCTCTGGCTCCCCAGTCTGCAGCCATTTCCATTTCTGTGAAAGCTGTAACAGTAAAGGTGTTTCTGGTGCTGACACAGAGATTCTGAGAAAGGCTCAGCGCCTCACTACTGTATGTTAATTGCCGACCATATCAACCCTTTCTGCATTCAAATCAGTGGCTATGATTAGATCTATTTACTTCCTTTTAAATACCCATCCTGTAGTATTTGAATTTTAAGGCCCCTAGAGCGATTTCTCTTTCCTTTGTATTTTTGTATTAAATCATTACCCACACAAGTCAAATCCTGTCTCCATTTAGAACACCTCTAAGAGGGTTATTCTAATGACTTAGAGGTGGTGTGAACCATCACAATACAAGTATCTGAGGACATGTTGTGTTTAAAAATAAAAGTCTCCTTCACTCAGTGAAGGACTTTATCAGCCCAACTTCTTGCTCTCTCTGTATCAGACACAATCAGTTTGTCCTCAGCCAATAATTTGCCATAAACAGTCCCTATAAAAACACTGGGTGGTCATATATATTCTCTTCTTTAAATCCCTCATGAAAAGCTTGAACAAGCAGCTACCACAACAACAAAACAGTCGTAAGTAGGACAAAATTGCATTAGTGTAACACATCCACAGTAGCCAACACTTCCTTAATCGGAGCCCAGGGAGCTCCAAGTCAAAGTGCAATGTCACTGCAACAGGCAGCCAGCCCCGCTGGTGCTTACCTATATTTATCGGCAAGTAATTAACCCTAAACTACTCAGACCTTCAAGACAAGAAATATAACTGGAAGAACAAGATCACCTAACTCTACTAATATCAGATGTTCTTTCATAAAGAAAAAAAAATTGCAGACAATAGTTTACCTTGGAGATAAGGCAGATAAACTGTTAGACACATTTCAATATGAGAGATGTGGAATCAAAGCAAGTGTTATGAAAATTACCAAAAACACATCCTACCTTCTCTAGTTCCCCCTCAACAAAAAGAGACGTGGGCAACACATTTCTACACTGCCATTTCCCGTGTTTATTACTATAACTGAAGCTTTTTTTTTTTTTTTTAATTTCAAAAACTGTAGAAAAGCCTAATTCCCACAACCAACATTTCTGATTAAACCACTGCTTTTGATTCCATTGAAACACTTTCCTTGGTCTCTTTTCCCTTTCCACTATCATGGTATTTCTCCAAGTAGTCAAAAATCACACCATCTCACATTATCATTATTTCATATTCAATATAACCATGTTTTTAAGCTTTTCAGATGAAGTTAAATATTTTATGGCCCACTTCTCAGCTACATTACAGCTAACACAAACGTGTACACAAACATTACATATGTTTTCATCAGCTCCTAAGCCAAGAGAACTTCAAAATATTAAACCCAAACTTTAAAAGTTTTAGATCTTTAATATTTAACCCTTCTAACTGAGGGCTGAAATATTTACAGTCACATTTCTTTTATAATTATTATTAACATGGTCTGCATGCTGCTTTTTAAAAATGATTTTAAAACACCCCTCTTGGTGATAACTCTAGATAATAGCTAACAACCTCACATAAGAATCTTGGGTACTTACTAACCCACAGCAGACCAAACTTATTTATAGCTAAGTTGCAAGCTGGGGTTCGTGATCTCTTCCAGGCTCGACAATCTTCCAACCTCAGAATAACCACACCATAAAACAGCCAGGGTTATTTCACTACTGACAGAAAAGTAAACATTTGTGTACTAGGGTGTGCTTGCAGATGATTGCCCTGGCTGCCTGTACTGCAGCAGACAGTAAAAGCTATTCATAACAGGCCAAAATTCATGAAGGAAATTTAAAATTCTGAAAAGAATTTATGATCAAGATTTAACTTACGCCTTTAAAACACTGAGACAGGTGAGAGGATCTGAATTCTCCTCCTAACCATGAATGAGTTTTCCTATTTCACCTTTGGACTAGTTCTTTTAACATTTAATAATTGCCAATTTTTTTTTCTCTGAAACAGGTAATATTCTCTATAACCTTACACAGTGAAGGACAATTGACTATGAAGAAACAGCACTTCAGCTTACAGAAAAAAAAAAAAAGATTCAAACTGGTAAATAGCTACTGAAATTACTTTTAAAAGAAATTCTAACAGAATCCTGGCATTTTTTTGAGTTATA
The DNA here is from genome assembly GCF_963932015.1 of Anas acuta. Lineage (NCBI taxonomy): Eukaryota > Metazoa > Chordata > Aves > Anseriformes > Anatidae > Anas > Anas acuta. The sequence goes on along the minus strand of NC_088996.1, from coordinate 6,239,445 downwards.
AGGAAGCAAGTTCTGTTACAAGAATCCTGGACATTAATAGAATTGGGTATGCGAGCAAAGAAGACATGCTACAAATGAAACAGTTCCAGAAAAGCCTGTTTTGTTGTCAGCTTGCTGCTCACTGTTCCATCTCACCCCAATCCTCTGCTTAACCACTCAAAAGAATTTTTGAAGTCATTCTGCATATCCTGCTCAAACACCAGCAATCCTCAGAGGCCAAGAGTCCTTCAGGAAGGGTAGAAAAAAGCAGAGATGCAGCTAGTTAAGAACTAAATGATGAAACAGCCAAGAAACGACACAGCTTTGTACCAGTTACTGTAAGTTACTTTGTCTTGCTAGGGTTCCACAAGGCACTTGAGCACTGTTAACAGTTCTGGAATTTGCTAATAATACAGACTTGTTGCATTTCTCAGCTTTATGGACAGACCAGTGCAAGGAAAACATTTTAAAAACAAAGGCTTGAATTTCAATTCAAGAAGATAAACAACTGAAGTTCTACGGCGGTTTTTACCTATTGCATCTCTTTCCTGTGTTGCTAAATGTGCCTGTCATCTGAACACTTCAACTGACATACACACTGTGGTTTCCAGGTCCAAAATGTTTACAGCGATTATCAATATCTAGAAAGCTAAATGAATAAGCCTCTCACCAACCACAAACTGTGGAGCTCACCCTGAACACGGAATTCACTGCTGCATTCATTCTGGAACCCACATTCAGCGCAAAGGGTAACCACCTTAAACTACTGCATGTAGCCTTCAACTCAGTGATGTAGTCACAAATGTGCTGCCAGGAAAAAGGCTGTGCTTGAACTCCTGATAGTATCACTGGAAGTTGGACTGTATGAGGATGAATTTCATCATTCTGTGAGAATCTTGTTACCCAATCTAGTCATTTTAATAAAGTTACTTAAGAATAGATTGCAAACTCTGCAAACCGATGTTTCCATACCATCTGAACAGCAGACCAGTTCAGTTTGGCTTGTAACCCTTAAATACTACCAAGAAAATGAATACGTTCACTAAGATGAAAGGGCAGCGAGGACCAAAGCCCTTAACCCCCTTGACCTGATAGCAGAGCACCCTGGGTCAGGCCTCCTACCACATGCAGCAGAAAGGACTTCAGTTGGTGACTGCCCCAGAACAAGTGGATCAATGGATGGCCGTGTAAGACGGGTCAGGCCCAACACCTACCCGAACACTTATCTGAGCCTAACCCAGCCACACCCAGCCTATTCACACCGTCTAGGGAAAGGAAATAACTTGCTTCCTTTAACGTGCCTTTGCTCAATGTTATTTAACACTTAGATGAGTGGAAGTTATAAACAGTACTTGGATTGATGATAATTTATGTAATTGACTCCTACTGACTTTCGTCAGCACCCAAGTCCACTGGCTAATGTACTGTAAATGAAAAAAAAAAAATTTGCTATAATCTGATCCCCTTCTAAATTATTGTTTTGTTTTGTTTTGTTTTTTTCTTAAACATTTCACCACGTCTCCTCTGAAGCAAGTCTCAGAGTGACAGTGAGAAGTCAGATAAATCAGAACAGAGACCAAATGCACAGCTACTTTCAAGCCCACTAAAGTTGTTTTGGAAGGCTGGATCAACTGAACTGATTTCTTGGCTACTTATCTTGCATAAAGAATGGAAAGAAAAAGCTCTCTTCAAAAAAAAAAAAAAAAAAAAAAACAACTAAAAAAACTTTTTTTTTTTTTTTTTGAGATATTTCTACCTCCTATCAAGCAGGTATTAAATAGAACCTCAAAAGCCAACACAGGAAATCCCCATCACACCTACCTACAGAGTCAACTGCAGCAGATTCACATATTTCCTGACACAGTGCAGAGGCTACATGTGACCTCTGCAATAAGGGACATTTAAAAAACAGAAGAGTTTTAGAATTTTTTTCACATTCATTTCTTCTTTCAGACAGATAATAGAAGGCTGCACAAACTCTAGTCAGTCACCTGTATTAAATGCATTGAAATCCATTTTCTGAGGTAAGGTTTTCCACAAAGAAATAAAAAACCAAAAACATAAACTTAAGGGTCCTTTATCTCTACTATATCCTTAATGTTCAATCTCTACAACTCATGTCTTCCCCAGTCCTGCAATGTAACTTAAACTGCCAGCCGTACTGATGACCTTTAAATTAGAGACACGATGATTTAGCATATGGAATGAGGACTATACGTCAGTGCTGTCCCTCTGCTGTGAAATAATCCACAGCCAAGGAACTTGTGCTTTTTTTTTCCTCTAGTGGTCTTCTCTATGTATTTACATTTATGCAGAGATTGAAAAAAGGGCCAGAAAGCATGTATTAGCCAAAAGGTATGACACAACTGAGTCAGCTCAACACGCAGGCTACTTAGATTTGCTTTTATATTTTTCACTTAAAACAAAAACAAATACTTTGCATACCCTTCTATCAAAATATATAGTCTCACAAGAACTTGTTTGGTCTTCTCTTACACTGTTTTGGATCCTTCTTTTGTTTCCATTTTTATTTCATAAAGCGTAACAGCTCTTAAGAAAGCAATTCCTTTATATATGACTCCATGAGACACAGCAAGCTTAATGAAGACTGTTCAAGCCCACCACATACTTCATGCCAGCTCCACCGCTCATCAGACCTTTCCCATCAGCCACTTCAATGCACCAGAAAACTCCCCAGAATACCCAAAAAAAGCAGATGCCAGTGGCTTTTGGAGCATCTGATGTGCTTTGAGGCCAGCACAACCTGCAGGTGGGAGCACTGCAGAAAGCAAGACCTTCCCCTCCCCTGCGCTCCTTCTCCGCAAGCGGAACGCCAGGTTAGCTCAGATGCTCACGACAGCTCTGCCCGTCTTTTTAGCAGTCAGACCCAAGATTCTTCTGAATCACCACATTAGCCAAATTAAACATCAATGTCAGCGCCTCATTACTTCCTGTAATGATAACTATATTACCTCTCAATCACAGATCTTAAACTTGAGGTGATCTTCAACTTTGTCCAATCCTTTCTCAAGCCTGCCAGCAAACCCTTCCAGTTCTCCTTACGTAACTCCAAACCCCATGAATACTCTCCTGTCCATTGCCTAGTGCAAAACATGTTGGCCAAACATCCTGATCCTCCCCATGTAGTAACTGAATTCTCATCTTCCAGTTTTCTAATCTGTACGTAGCACAATGCTAAAATCCTCCTCTTTACCATTCTTACAGCATTTTTGGCAGAATTCTGCACAAGCACATTCACCCTTCTGTTGTCTAATCCTTATGCTTTTTCATCTCATTCTCTAAGCCTGTCTCCCTTCAGCACGACAGAGGCCTTCTTCACCCCCCTATCAAGACTGGAACAGAGGATAGCACCTAAGGAGGGAAATCTTTTCTTTAACAGTCAGCTTCCATCACTCATACTTTCCAACTACTTTCTTTGTGTTTACCACACTTGTAATCAATGCACCCGCCTACTTAGCTAAGTTAAGGTATACAGCCTGTGTGTACATTCCTTGTCTGCTCACGTTATATTTGGGCTAGAATACCCCAAATATGCCCATAACACAATGTAAAATGCTAAGTCATCTTTGTCCACATATGGAGGTTTATACAGTACTCTCATTAAGACAGAGGCTAGATGTCTTTGTAGTCCTTAACTTAATTCTCAGCCTTAAAAAACAAAACAGAACAGATAATTATGTGTTTGTACCTTCATAATCAAACTTTTACCTTCCACATTGTACAACAACATATCATGCAGTGGTGTCCACAGTGGTAAGACACCAACATTTCAGATATATATATTTTTTTAGGAAACTGATGTTTCTGTGAAAGCTAAACTATTTCTCCCAGCTGTCGCAGTCAGAATATGTAATTATTTATCTAAAACCCCAGCACTTTATATCACTTACTCTATTTCCAAGCACAAATAAGCTGTTTTTTAACAAACACACATGTAATTTTAAAAACACAAGTTAAATACAACAACAACAAACCTTTGTTTTGTCAGTAAGCTGAAGTTCCAAGCAGCATATACTCATTCCTGCATTGCTGAGGGGGATATCTGTTATCCCCATTTAAGAGGTTTCAAGAAGGAAAAGGTTCGGCAAATTATCTGCTCCCATATTGTAATGTCTGTAAAAAGCAGAACTTAAAAGCAACTTCTATCAATGTGCCAGTTGAACCAAAACTACATATTCCTCTTAGTGATTTAGAACACCTGAATTTAATTTCAAAAGAATGTGTAAACTCTTTTTCTACTACTTGCTAACCTGTCTTACCAATGCAAGAACTAGGAGGCTTACCCCCCATGATCTATTATCTAAGATTTACTTGAGGAAGAACATTTTTCAGAGAATCCCTGAGTATCATAAGAAAACTACTTTTATGGTGTACTCCCATATGAAGACTACGATGATGATGAATATAAACATCAAAATCATTTGCATGTAACAATACTGCTGGCAAGTGCAAATAAATAAATGCCCAACTAGATGTTTGATGCTTTAGAAGCAATTTTAATTAGAAAAAAAAAAAAAAGAAAAAAAGTTGTGACTCCTTGTTAACATATAATAAAAAAGCCTCTTGCTATAACCCAGTGGAAGAGTATTAAGGAAGGACTTTTAGATGAAGTAAAGCCTGAAGAGTTAAGAAGCTTCACCTACTTGTACATCGCCTAGCCCTAGGGCATTAAATTTCATCCAGCCATACCTATACTGCACCCAGACATCAGGTGTGACTACAGAAAGGTGTATCATTATCACTATTATTGACTAAAGCAACTTTTCCCAAAAGGTTCTACTTTTGATCAGCAGAAGGTAGTGAAATGGAGATTCAATCCTTCCTCTAAGTTGTATTCCAGCACTGCTAAAAATATGTGCTTAGTTCAAACCTTGAGACTTCAGTTTACACCCTCTGGGGTTTCATCCTGTGCTGATCCATTCGCAAGACTTTCAGTAGTCTAATTCCTTCCCATAAACAGATAGATATCACACCATCTTGCACTCCTTTTTGAGAAGGCAAACATACTGACCTCCTTAAGTCCCTCACTGCTTGGTATATCCTTGAGCCCTCAATTCCTTTATGCAGTTGCCCCCCTAAAACCTTACAGTTTTCCAAGATTCTTCGATACCAGTTTTGGTTCAGAACCCCAGAAGCTCCACCATTAATCACTGCTCCCTGCTGCAGTTCCCTTATTTCTACACACTCATCACATCACTCTGCTCTGACACATCTCATGATAAGCATCAAACAATTTCTCTTCAGTCAGGACTTGTAAATGCACTCTGCTTCTACTTTTCAGACTAGCTTCCTATCCTGCAGATCTGGCCTGTGTATCTTTTCAGATGCATTTTCTCTTTCTTTACTTCTTTTTAATGGATTGCACAAGTCCATTTTTTTGCCTTCATTATTTGTGACTTACCATCATCATAAATATCTGTAAATGTTTATCAGAAGTTGCATTTACTTCAGATCACCAATGAAAGTATCAAGTAGAAACATCAAATAGTGACCAAGTAGCGTTTTCATGACTTTGCATGAAGTTCTACATTATGCTAGCAAACCTGTGTATTCCCAAAATTCTGCTTGGAAAATACTTTTTCAAAATTAAATGTTTCGTGTAACTACCACCTCATTATTAACCATTTCCCAGCCCTGGAGATGCTCAGAGCTCAAATGGACAAGGTGCTGAGCCATCTGACCTGATGCTGAAGTCATCTCTGCTTCCAGCAGTGGTCCAGCTGCAAGTCCCTTCCTTAATTTTTAATGTAAAACCTTAAATTAACACTACATTAAATGCAATTCCAGTCGACTTTATATTTTGTTGTACGTCATAAAGCTTTGATAATGACATGTTTGATTTGTTTTTTAAACTTACAGCTTTTATTCTAAAAATGTTGTATTGCACGTGCATCATTACTCATGTGAGCTGTCTCGCTGAAGTTAGCTGGAATATTTGCAGTGTAGCATGGACACAATTATGTCAATTTGCTCATGTTTTTCATTGTATTTGATGCACATGGACACACAAAAAGGTGATACGTTTGCATAAAGATTTGTTTATTGAATATTGAAGCTTTTGAATGTTAAAAATTTTATTTCCACGAATACTCAGCTGTACAGCACACAAAGATGCTCCTTTGTAAAAGTTTACAATTCTCAGTACTGGTGAGAAAGTACAGAACACTGCCCAAGCACAATCAATAGCTGCAGCACAACCACACAAACAAACGCAAAGAAACACAGACTCCAATCACTGAGAGACATTCTTTATCCCTATTAAAAAATATCTATCGCAAAAGTAGATTTTGAGTAACCTAGTAAAGCCCCAGCACTGTTCAACAAGATGGTAACATTGATGAAATCTTAACAGAAGAACATAATTTTTATTTTCTTGCCATCCAGTGTGGAATAGCTGCGGAGTAAATATGGTTCCTCCCCTCCCAACTGCTTTATCTAGGTCAAAAAATTCCTTAAAGGCAGGAAGTCGCAGGAAACAAATGTCACTACACATCAACTTTTTATCGTGAAAATAAGCAAGACAGTACACACAACCACCACCTTCCCAGTATTTCAGTATGAAGTTCCATGGAGGACACTAGCTTATTAGTAAGCTCAAGTCTGTTGTGAAAATTCATCATATTCTGCAAAACACATGACTTCACACCGCTACATGACAAAACTGCAATGTTCTTTGAAATTATATTTGATTTTTCCAAGTGTTGTATGTAGCTTTACATAAAATAATGGGGCTTAAGGGGTCTTGAGGGTACTGCTGTATTTACAGAAAAATACAGTAAATCAGATGCACAGTCATCTTACTTGGAATACTTTAGGCATGACTGTGACAAAAAATTCTTCGCTCAGTGCGTGAGAATTACATATGCTTGGGAAAAAAACAAACAGCAGCAGAATTCCTCCACAGCAGAATCATTCACTAAAACACATGTACCTTCATGAAGGACTAATATTTACAAGACAATGTCATTTCCTGATTATAAGCAAATTAATCACATACATTCATTTTGAAAAGCAAGGGTGAAACATTACCTTACTTTCCTTATACTCATCTGATAGCAGAAGTTGTCTCTCCCTGCTCAAGACTAGGGTATTTCACAACAGACAAACAGGATTGTATTTAATTAGTACAGAGCAAAGAATGGTTTAATTTACACAGCTCTTGCCTCATTAATGTAACTGAAGGTAAGAATCTCAAAACTCATTTTCAACTACAGATTAATAGAACAGACAGTTTTAATCCTTACTTTACACCGTTACACCACAATGACACTAATTATGCTTCTGTCAGAACTGGAAAGCAATGAGAGGGAAGCCACCAATTTGTACGGTGATTTCCTGGTTTATATTATTTCATGTAACATTCCTAAGATCAGTAGAACTGTATACAAGATGTCCATACTCAATTCTGCATATCAATCATACCAACAGAAAACGCAAGGCAAGTGCAACTTAATCCAAATCCAAACCTGTGAATCGTACCTCAGCTACTGGACTGGTGTGTGACAATTTGTAGCATTGTCTCAGTAACAAAAGCCATTTCTCTCATAAGGTGTGTTCAGCTGAGAGAGAAACGTGAAAAAAAATGAGATGACAGAAACAACTGTTACACAAATGATGACTACAGAAACTTCATACTCATCTCTATTTTCATTTCAAATGGTACACGTTCTACCTTCTTCCTCCTACATTCCTTTCAATCAGATCCGGTTACAGTGAGAACACTACTGCCACTGAGCTTGACATTTGAGAATCTTACTTTAAAGTAGCCAAAAAAAGACCTATAAACATAAGCCAGTTAAAATTATTATTTCTTATGCCATGGGACACAGTGTGTGCTACAGAAAGTAAAAAAAAAAAAAAAGTTTCTGGAGTCCAATTTGTAAGCCACAGCCAAGTCCAATATTTTAGTTCTTTGCTGTGAGATAACCTCTAAGTAATTCATAGTTTTAATTCCAGTACGAAACTCCTTCATACTCATCTAAACCTGAATCAATCAGAAGGTCTCACAAACAATTCAGCCAGCTGTCTTCCTTACAAGCAACTGTATCTATCAGAAATGTTATCAAAAAAGGGAAAAAGCAGGTGCCAATCCTGAGATAATTGATCTATCCTTACAACTATATTCCTTGGGGGGGGGAGGAAGCAGTGTTTGATTTCCTAATACTTATATTCATAAAGCAATTCTTTAAAACATGAACCAAGCTCAAGCCAAAAAAAAAAAAAAAAAAAAAAAAAGCATACAACGTTCTTCCTAAAAGAGCAGCTAGCACTATCTAAGGAGATAGTGCAATCCTTTCCTCTCAACTGGTAAGCCAAACCTGAACTGCTTCCAGTGAAAAATTTTCATTGAGCATGTGTGAAACCACAATGCATATAGCAATCACATCTCTGCATATAATTTAAGCAACCGCCAAAAATTAAAAAAGCACACTAATATATTAGAGGTTCTTTACAATCTGTTGCAGTATACTGCATGTGTAATGCTGAACACAAAAAATCTTCCTGAAGAGTTTACTTAGTGAATATACTCGATCCTTGTTCAGAATCTACTGGCTTCCGTCACCAGGAAAGCTTCTACTACTTAAAAAGCACTTTGTAGTTCCAGACCACAACACCAAACTAAAAATATTGATTCAGCCCTTTGTACACGAAGGGGAAAAGCACTAGTACACAAACAGATGTATTTTTAGTTTTCAGCCATATAGACCTGCCTTAGGATTAGTCAATAGGTGTTAAGCTAAAGCGAGATGCACTCGACATGGTTTAGTATAAGAGCTCCTATACTCAGTAAACATAAAGAAGTCTATAAAATGAATGACAGAATAGGACAATTATTTGCAGTTTCTTATTATAAAAGAGCTAACTTCAGTTGTATCAAATGAAATTGCCAGGTGTAAAGCTCAAAAAGCTCAGCAAAAAAGATCATCACAGGCTCCAAATTAAGCTGTGGAACTCACTGCCGAAAGTGATGTGGATGTAAGAAGTTTAGAGATTTGGGGGGGGGGGGGGGGAGGGAAAGAGCAAGTCATTAAAAAAATGTAAACATTAAATGGTTTTGAACTCAGAAAGAAATCAAACCTAACTGGGATCCAAAAGAATAAACAAAAGAAGCATAACTAATTTTGTCCATTTTTTATACTCCTCCCTAGGCATCTACGGCTGGCCACTCTTCAAGACAGGTAACAGACTGGATGCATCTTTGCTCTGCCTTAGATACTGCTCCAGTGCTAGTGGTATCTTGTCTTATGGTTCCCAAATCTACTTCCACAAGACCAAAGCCAAAAATAATCATTAATCTACAAAATATGTTTTTGTCCAAATGAACACACTCTGTCTTTGAACAGTCAGGCCTAAAATGTCAGGATCTTTGTGAATTTAAATGCTACCACGCAAAATACATCCAAGCCACTGACTGTAACATGAAAGGAAAAAAAGGGGGTGGGGGGTGGAACAACACAGACAACAAACCTTTTTCAGAGCTAAGCTGTACCCAAAAGTCAGTCTGTTTTTCTCCAGCTGTACAGTTACATCTGTCTGCAATCCTGCCTCTCCAAAAGCTGTATACAAGAGCTCTGTCACCAACAGCTGCAGTGCCCAACATAAAAGGTATTTTTCAAAACAAGTACCTCAAAAGTCAAGCATCAATGTTATTATTTATCTAGCGATATATCCTAAAATGCTTTTACTGAAGTCAGGGGAAACTTGACAAGCATCAAATGAAAACAATTAAGAAACATGGACTTTATAAGCTGCAGCAGTGAAAGTCCATGGATCTTAAAGGTAGCTGCAAGAGACTTAACTGAATTGCTCAGATTTGTGTGCATTTAACATGCAGTTCTAACACTTATTCAATCCCATGCCTCTGTGCATTATGACCTTGACAGGAGAGCTACTTACTGGACACGAACAAAAAAAAGGCTATTTTTTCCCTAGCGTCCATTTTAATCATCTAACAAGATGACAGCTGGTTTGTATACACACAAGGACGAATGTGAGTCTGTCAAGAATCAGAAAAACAAAAACACACTTCCCACTGATATTACCTCCTGCTTGATAACTGAAATGCTTGAACTGTGAGTGAAGCTTCCAGGGAAACATTAAAAATAGTGACCAAAACAGTTATCTTAATGCGCAGTAATTCTGTGTTACTGGCACTTTTATTTGTAGAAAGAAAGATACCTTTATTAGAGCACGTATAAGCAGACTCTAATAACTTAATTTCCCCAGATGTTTAAAACGTGTGGTTTGCAGGAGACTAGAGTTGTATTTCTGCTTTTCCCTTCCAAAAACAGGAAGTTCAGTAACATTATTAATGCAATCATGTTTAAACACTGTGCTGAAATCAAAAAAGGCCAAGGAGACATGAATCACATGTAAATATTAGGGACAATTAAATAAGACAGTTCATGTCTGTAACAATATTTCACTTGGAGTCATCTGTAAGCCACTATTTATTAGTGACAGAGATGGATGCTTCATTCTTAGTTTCCAAGATTGCTTCAAAACCAATAGAAAGAACAGGCCACTCTGTGTTTTTTTGTTTTAACCTCACCTGCCATTAAAGAAAATAAAATTCAAGTGATTGCGTAGTCATAGGCAAAGCATATTACTGGCAACGCTGAAGGATTAACCACCACCACCAAAAATAGATCTAGTGATTACTTGAGCTGGAGGTTAGCAATCATCAATCTTCAACTTGCACCAAAACTGCTTTCCTTTCAGTCACGTTTCAGGTGTCAGTTAATGCGTACATTACACAGTAACTAAGTTTGATTCTTAAAATCCAGGAGATCATCTTCAGTGTGACCAGTTAAATCTACAATGAAATTCAAGAACACAGCTACAACGTTATTAGTCATCAGCAATTCACAGTAATGACTTGCCATAAGCAGATAACGTCTGCTTTGAATTTGTCTGAAGACGTCTATGCTAAAAAAAAAAGAAAAAGACTTTGTAAATAATGAAACTACTATTTCCCTATACAACACCAGTAAGACTTTTCTTCTCTGATGAAGTTCTGTATTTTTAAAAAAAACAATAAAGCAGCATTTGAGCTTAACCACTGATTTAACTATGACCCTGTTGAACATGCCTGCCCTTCAAGCTAAAACTCGTCCCCATGCTTGTTGACTAAAGAAATCCGAGTACATTTGGTGCACACACTGCTCCATTGTTTCTAGCCAGGACTGAAGGTATGCCACCTTTTATTTACACGACTTATTGGAAGATCACACCTATATTTTGTAAGGAGATAACTACTTTAACCAGCTTACAGATCTTGAAATGGAAAGCTACAAGTGTGCAGTCTAACAAATGGTGTAATCACTGAGCACACTAAGTTTCAAGCAAGTGTAGTTTCTGTAAGCACCACCTACATACACTCATGAAAAAGAAAAAAAATTAACTGTAGAGAAGTTTTCATCATTGTTCATTAAAAAACCGACACAAAAAAAAAACCTTCAGTATTCTCTTTCCCTTAAAAAGACAACACTGACAGAAAAAAATAAATTACAAGACAACAATTACATGGACAGCATGAAGCAGCAGTAATTTTTTCCTGAGGAATTAAGCATTTAACAGAATGCTACTGACTAAATTACTCAAACTAATTCTAGACTGTTTGTAATCAACATATGTAATGCACAATGACTTACTTACAATTAGTGTATTGCACCAAACTGTTTATAAAGAAGGAAGTATTTGATCTGTATTTCATAAATGCTTTAGATTAAAATATAGACTAACCACATGCCAAACAATTATTAATATTAAAAAGCAGAAAGCAAAAATAGAAGTTACAGTTAAAGGTCAAACAAGTCATCCAACTGTATTCATGATTATACAACTCCACACATACTGGCACTGTTAAAGCCTCTCAGAATGAGCACTTCCTAGAAAGCAGAAAGGTAAGACAATTTGATTTTTTACAGAGAAACAAGATGGGGAAACTAACGCCAAAGACGTCAAAGTGGAAAATATAAACCATCAAAGCCCTAAAGAAAGTTTAAAAACTTATAAGACGTTAAGAATGTGTCACCAATGGCACGTGCTTTGTAAAGCTAAACCTCATAACCTTTTAGGTACTTCTTAGTCAAGCTACCTAAAATTATTCTGAGCCAAAACACTTTCACTTTTCCCACGAGACTCCTCAGAACACAGATCACTTATTTACAGCTCAACATAGCCTTAACCACGGTAGGTAGGCCTCACGTACTCTTCTAGAAAATTATTTTGCAAGGACAGTTAATATTTGCTAATGGCAAAGGAATGTATTACCGTTTAAAGCCTCCTGATGCATTTACTGTCACATACGGAAACAGGTCTTAAAACACTAGCACTAGCGAAAGTATTTCACATGGATGATTCAGTTTAGTCATTAAAAAAAAATCACTGGTACAATCCGACACAGAGCAAAAACCACCACAAAAAATCTGTAGGCAATCCCCCCCCCCTAAAAAAATAAACCCTCTACATTCAGTAAAAGCACCGAGGGTGTCACAAGGTTTACTCAGCACCAATCCTCAATTCAAAAATCCCAGATATGCGGATAACCACTTGACTGGTTCCCTTTGAAGCACGTAAACAATACTCAAGGGTGTATCCAGTTCTGTTTGCTCATTACAATACCTCCGAGCACTGCTGCAGACAGCTTTGCTCCCAAACTCACACCAGCTCCGTGCAAGACAGGGCGCTGGAGCAGGGTCACCGTTTGTCAGCCGCCAGCCTCAGGCTCCCCGGCTTTGCAGCGGCCTGGAGGGCCAAGCACGGGGGGCGGCGGAGCGGGCACACGGCGGGGAGGACGCGGCCGAGGGGCTGCTACCCTGGTGCCGCAAGGGGAGCAGGGGCGGCGGGGAAGGAGGCCTAGGAGGCAGCCGGCACGGCGACGCTGTCCCCCGGCTGTCACCCCTCGTGCGGCTGCCGAACGGCGACGAGCCGGGGGGGCAGCACCCCGCCGCGACACCCGGGGCGAGCACGGGGCAGCGCGGCCGGGCGGGGGCAGGCGGCAGGCCCGGCCCCGGTGTACTCACACTCGGGGCAGCTGCAGCGGCGGCGCTCCCCGCCTCTGGAAGACGCCGTCCACGAAGACGCCGTTCTTGCCGAGGCAGCGCAGGTAGAAGTCCCCCCCGCCGCCGCCGCCGGTAGCAGCGGCAGCAGCCGCGGGGTCGCCCTGAGGGGCAGGAGGCGGCGGCCCGTCGGAGCCGGCCGGCGGCGGCGGCGGTGGCGGCGGCGGGGGCGCGGCGGTGAAGATCTCCAGGTGGCGGCGGGAGATGAAGCTGGAGTGGCCCATGCTCACGTCCACCGAGCCCTGCGACGAGTTGCGGCCGATGGTCACCGAGCGCTTCTTCATCAGGTACTCGAACTCCCGGCCCTCCAGCCGCGCCACGGCCGCCGCCGCTGCCGCCGCCGCCGCCATCTTAGCGAGCGAGGGAGGGAGCGAGGCCGGGAGGCCGCGAGGCAGCGAGGCCGCCCTGCGCTGCGCCCCTCCGCCCGCACCGGCCCCGCAGCCGCAGCCGCCGCCAGCCACAGGCAGAGAAGGGGCCGCCGCTCCCCCCTCCTCCTCCTCCTCCCCCTCCCCCCCCGCCCGCCCTGACGCACTCCGCCGCCCGCTGATTGACGGCGGCGCCGGGCCAATGGGCGGCCCGCACGCCCATGGGGCTATGGCGGAGCAACCAATGAGAAGCGGCGCTGAGGACGGAGCCGCGCTGCACGTTCGGCTGGCGGGGGCCGGGAGCGCGGGGGAGGGCGGCAAAACGCGGAGCGGAGCCGCGAGCCCGGAGCGGAGCCGGCAACGGGCAGCGCCCCCGCGCCGGGGCAGAACGGGGCCGGGAGGCGAGGCGGGACCGGGCGGGGCGCGCTCGCTCTGCCCGCCGGGGCCGCGGGCTGCCGGCTGCCCCCCGCGGCCCCTGCCCTCCTCCCCGGGCCGGGGGCACCTGCGGGAGGCCGCTGGCCCCGCCCGCAGCTCGAGGTCGGGCGGGCGGCACATGCCGGGGGCTGGCTGCTGCGGGGGAAAGCAGCCCGACCCCAGGAAGGCAGGCGGGGGGGCACCCAGCCACGCTGCACCTGGGAAGCCGTGTGCTGGAACTCCCCCCGTCAGCCTCAAATGATCACAGAAAAAAAAATTATAATAATAAGGTTTTGCACACCACAGGAATTTGACAGCCTTTTGAGAGGGGGGCGATGCTAGAGGCAACTCCGCATCTATGACATCCACATCATACAAGTGCAGTGCTTTGAATTTAAAAGTTTCAGGCGAGACAGTCTATTTGTGCGTACACCTGACTCAGCCCTAGTTTTCTCTAAGAACTAGGGCACGAGAAAGTAAGCAAGCGATCTGACGTGACAAAACAGAATTAGACCTCCAATCACTGTAACTGATTCCTCACTGAGGGTCAGAGTACAAAGAGAGAAGTGTCAGAAAATACGAAAAAGCGATCAAGAACCCACATCAGCATTTCTGCTTCAGAATATTACAGGTTCCCAAACGGAAGGCATTAGTTGTGCTCACCCAAATGCAGCACCTGCATTGGGAACAGCGTACCTGACCAAAACCCTGTCAACACATCCGCAGTGCTCCTCTGTTACAAAGACCAGGCACTGTCAGGATTGAGAAGAAAACAATTAAGAAGCATTTTTGCCTATAAACAGTGAAGTGGGTGCTAGAAATTATCTATGCCTATAAACAGATGTATACACGGCACTCCTCATCGCAACAGCCCAAATAGCCTTACAAGGTTTCCAAGCAGTTAAGTTGTGTTTGTTTCCCAGACAGTACTGAAATTCATTTATTAATTCAGAAGACATAAATACTTTCCTCAGTGGTACATGCTCTGCAAGTATTGGCAATAATCTTTAAGAACATTCTTATGTTCTGGTCAAAACCAATCAACTCACTAACACCCAGTACTAAATTTGAAATTCAAACTTCTGGTTTTGCACGTCTGAGCCAACAGAGGCTTTAATCGTAGAAATCCTACGTGTATGAGCCAGAACAGCACACGGTGCACGCTACCTGCAAGGTCTGGCAAACCTTATTTTTTACTCCTAGGCTTGTGTCAACACGTGCTATAAACAACTACAATACAGTTCCAGAACAGTTACGTCCATTTATTTGATTGCATTATCACATCAGACACAGTGAAAAATATAGCAACATTTAGAGAGCTGGTTTCTTTTACGGAAAACTTCAGTTAAATCTTGCCCACACTTTGTTATTTAGAATCAGAGTTTCTTCTATACCAACATATGTTTGGCACAGAAAAGATGCAGCATCAGAGAGCCAGTTATGACTCCCAGATTCTCAATGTTTTTTTTTTTTTAAATCTCTTGGCTGTGGTCTGACTACAGCAATGTTGTGCCTGCTTTGCTAACAATTGGTGAGGGATCCTGAGGGGTACAGCAGCTGAACATTACCGATGGATTTCCATCTCCTAACACGCTCCCACACCCACAGAGAGAGGAAACAGGCCGATTGGGACAGCAGCCAGGCAGATTCCCATCAGGCCAGCAGCACTTTCTACCGCTCTTACGGTTGCTCAGTCCACAAAGCTTCGAAGCATTAATGATACTTTTAACATTTTCCATTATGTGAATCACAACTTTGTTTAATTTGTGTTAATTTATTAATAACATCCGATCTTAAACTCACAAGCTGATATTAGTTCCTGTGCTTCTCATAACAGAACGGGGTAGAGAACAGTTGCTAACACAGAATGCCAAGTAGAGTTTTATAATATACACTGAAAATACTTTGAGTGTCCAACGATCAGTATGCTACCCGATGGAAAGCGTCTAGCAGAAAGTCTGTTTACTTCCCTATTTCCAACACTGTAGAGCAAACAACAAATTCTGTTGTCAAAAGTAATACTCATTTTAAGATCTTGTTGACATCTTTCTGCCAATGTTTTTCTAAACTGGTGCAGATTTAGTCATTTTCTTTGTGACCATACAAAATCACAGTTTTAAGGTCATTCCAACCTGCCCGCTTGTAGTTCTGTTTTCTGTTGGATAAGGCGGGGAGCGGAGCAGTTGGAAGTAGAAGAACCATTCAATCTACACACAATTCTCCTGAGCTGTTCTAAGACACCGCACTCCCCAGAAGTCCACTGAGTGAACATAACCTGGTCCTTATCTTAGAGCTGTACAGCAGATACATATTATTCCACACATTTTTTTTACCCATCACCTTTAAGGGTTAGCAAAAAAGACTTGAATCTCCCCTAACTGCCCTATGGTTACCTTGACTATTGAGGACAGAACTGGGGCTCCAACCTACTGACCAAAATTTAATCTTCTGAGGTGCTGCCATTGCCACTGAAGCAAATGAAGGTTTCAGAGCAGTCTCTGCACTTCGCCACTCCTGGCCCTCTGTACCAAGTGGCCAAATGCTCTCCAGTTCACATCGAATTATGCAGCAGCGTGTTTGCACCACAGAAACTGAGACTCAGCAAACCTTATTTCATCCTCTAACCTTACAACAATCTGACTGGAGTTTAACGGGAATGTATAAACATTAAGGTCTAATTTATTAATACTATTTTAATTAGCAAGCTTCCTTTAAATGACTACACTGGATGTGATCGTTTTTTCCTGAAGCCCATGCTGTGGCAACCCAAGGGTGTCCATTTACAGTCTGCTTGTGCTTGGGGCTAGTGAACTGTCATATAAACAGAGGTTTTCTTTCCTCAGCTTTCACATTACACACGTGCTCTGTGTGGAGGGCTACAAAGCAGCCTTCTCAAGATGCATATTTTCACCAATCCAAACACATGGGATGCTACCAGAGCAACTTGATGAATAATCAAATGGATTAAGTGACCTTAATTGCTTACTTTGACACAAGCAGCATTAAACAGCTTTTAAAAGCCATTAGGGGCTATCCATAATCTTTTTATTACAGCAAGTGTCACAAGCTTTCAAGTGAGATTTGATTTTTGTTAAACAAAAACCTACAAAGTAAATTTGCAAAACCACTCTTCAATAACATTCACGTGCAGTTTAACAAGGTAAGCACCTCAAATATCAAAACCTGCACAATTGAATAAAGATTTCATGTATTTATATCCCCTTCCTCAGCACCTGCCAAGCACACATTTTTTTCTATTTACTAGGTGAGAAGACCTTAGTAAGCAGTAAAAACTCCTTCCAACGCAGCCTCAAAACTGCTGCTATGCAGACCACATTTTTAAGTAATCCTGATAACCACACTTGAACTCCTTACATGCTTAACTTTAACAATGTGTGTAAAACTTATTAGGATTCATGCTGTGATTCGCTCGTTTTCTCACAAATGCATTTTTTTTTTGTCAAGGGTAAGTATTAAAAAAGCATCATGTAAGTACTGCAAAATGTTAAAAATACCAAACGATCGGGATGGTGTGAAGCTCCCATGTTAAACACCCAGCCAACTCTTGAAGTGACTTAAGAATTAATAGAAAAGAGTGTTTTACCTCAAATTAAGAACTAATAGAAGATCATGTCTTAAACTAAGAATAGAAGATAGTGTTTTACCTCACATTAAGAACTAATAGAAGATAGTGTTTTACCTCAGAAGAGTTTTGTCTTTTTCTTCCAAGGAGTCTTTCAGATCTCACGACTTAAGTAATAACAGAAAAAGACTGGAAAGCGTAACACTTTTTAAAGTGCCTGCTCTTAAGGGTCTTTTCTATCCGAAATGGCCCCAAGATGAACTTCTCTCCCCTAGTTTCAGAGTCTGGTTTTGGGGTGCGGAGTGGCCACACCACAGGAGACCAAAACTGGATGTTTAACCTTGCCCGCTATCCCATTTCCCTACTCTACAGCATCCTATTGACCTCGGAGGAAAGGAAACGAGGGCTTCGAGAGCCAGGACAGTCCTGTCAACCGGCATCTACCCGTACAACCTCCCCCTCAGGCGCGGGGTCTCTCCTGTGAGGAAAGCTCGCTTCCCGCCCTGCTACCCAGCCTGCTCCGCGCCCCCAACGCCTCATGGCGGCGGCGCCCCGGGCTCTGACAGCTTGGAGCCGGGCACCACGGGGGGCTTTGCTCCACCGGCCGGGGATTTTACGGGATGAACCGAGCAGGGCTCGGCTCCACCGGCTGTTTGTAAACACTACGAGGCCGTGGGCGGCGCCGGGAGCGCGGTCCCGGCACCGCCCCAAGGGTTCTGTGAGAAAAACGGGTCCGGGCAGGACTGAGGGCGGCGTAGCGGCGTTTTCTGACAGGATTATTTCACGGTTACGCCACAGCCCGTTGCCGGCTGAAGTTAAAACACGTTTTCTTGGGTTGTACGAGCAGTTTTGGGAGGCGACACCGTCACCCTCGAGCGGTTCTGGGAAGCAGGCGGTCACGCGCCTGAAACTGCAATGGAGTTAGAGAAGATGCTGCTGGCGACCAAAAAATAAAGATAAAGTACACAACCTTAACGCCTCGGTTTGTTGCAAGCAACAGCAGACGACAAAATTCAGACAAACGCTCTAAATTTAAAATATCCCGTTCACCCTCAGAGGATAATTATTCACAAAGCAGCAGCTCTAAAAACACCACAGGATTTTTTTTTTCTTTAAAAGCCACAGCAGCAGTACTGCATGTTAACTGGGAGCTGAGAACCCCCACTACTTTGCAACTCTCCACTTCCCAACAGGTTACTGGTTTTACCACTAGGCTTGTATAATAATCAGAGAAGCTGACCTTTACCAGATGCAACATTTACCATACTTAACATTGAGAATCACAGTTATTATTAGTTATAATTGCAACTAAGCAAAATTCTTTGATTTTTCTTCACGTTATTTTGCCATTTTTGCCACTGTATATTTTACATACCTGGTCACTTGATCAGGAGCTGTATAACTCCAAGTCAACAGTTCACAGTACCTGTTAAAACATACCTCAGACTGAAATGACTTCTCCATTTTTGCTATCAGAATACATCAGTCCTGGAATATCACTGTGGAAAGGGTGTTTGCTGATTTTTATTTCTTTGAGAGCTCCAATTGTTCAGACTATTTGCTATGCATATGCCACTACAGGTATTTGAATAAAATTATATAACTTGCCATGAAAACTCAGAAAGGCTGGCACTTCTGTTTTAGAGGAACATCACCATTACAATCCATGAAATCTATTCACCACCATAGAAGAATTTTAACTTTTAACTGAACTCTTCTTCAGTCTCCTTCCAGCACTTCCATGTCACATAATAACTTATGATATGGTATGGTAAATAAACCTAACCTTCCAAGAAAATGAAGCAGGTTAAGTTGCCAAGGTCCAGCTTATCTGGAATATGTTTTTGGCATCTGAAGGAGGAAACGGCAGTGTTACCCATATCATACATGCCAGATGCAAATTCTACTAAAACAATAATAGAAGTTGTAGTTCAGATGGCAGAAAAATAGCTGACAAGTGGGAATGGAGAGTAAGACTATAGCCAAATAAGTACATGATAAAATCCTTTACATTGGTCAAAAATCAAAGAGAAGTTACATAAATGTGAATAAGCTAAATAATTTTTTAAAAAGATGAAGGCAAATTTCAATAAAAACCCACAAAGTGTAGTTAAATTCAGTATGAAAAATGTAATTTAAAACCTTCTTTTCATGATACAGCATTCTAATTCTTGTCTTTTCAGAAAACAAAGTTTTATCCAAATCTTTTTTTTTTTTTTTTTTGAAAAATAGATCAGTGCTACTCCCTAAGCCAATAGAAAACCACAGGAAGATCATTTAAAAACAGATGTATTTTTTTGTGCATCTGCCTTTTCTGAAATACTTCTTACCCTGTCCCAAAGGATAGCTACAGATCTAAGCAAGATTCAGAGAAGAGTGACTGAGATGATTTAAGTACAAGAACACTTTTAAACAAAGGTTAAGAAATTGCAATTGTTTTCAGTAGTGAAGGGACAAACATTATCAAAATAATATAACAAGGACAAAGGTCAGTGAGAAACATCTCATGTTCCATAAACAGATGTTAGAAGGTTCTTGTAAGGTAAAAAAAATGACTTAAGACTCAAACTCAAAGCACACAAAAATATGCTGTAAGGAATATGACGATAGTAACAGTATTTTTCATGTCCTTATCATGTACTTGGTTTTAGTCGTTTTAACAGTGTAGCTAAAGACTGAACAATTTAAAACAGTCAATTTTCATCCAGTTACCACGTATATATAAAACCTAACAAGATTTCATCTTGACCATGATTGCATTTCTAAGTACTACAGACACAAGACAGAGCTGTTTGCAGATCTCTCTGCCGAATACATAAACAAAATACTGAAGTACTGAAGCCTCAGGTCTGGCCCAAGATACATTCTTATGTTCCTAATAAAGTCTCAAAACAACTGGAATGGTACTCACATGTAAGGGTATTTCTGTGAAACTGAATGAAGTTTACACCTAATCTTCAAATTATAAATACAAGTGTGTAAAGATCTGATAGAGGGGAGAAAATAAGAGCATTAACTTCTTTTGAGGAGGGGAACAACTGAACAGTTTCTTATCATAAACTGTATTCTCTGTGGGCCACTAGAGAAACAAAACTGATGTATGGAAATCTGGATGCAGCAGAATTAAATTATTATTTTATCCCAAAGTGGATGATGAGAATAAAACAAAAAGACTACATAAATGATCTGAACAGCAGGAGAAAAAAAAATCCTTTTTTTTTTTTTAAAAAAAAAAAAGCAAACAAATGCCAGGCTGTACTGATTATATTTGAGTCCTGCACAAGTCATCAGGTGTTCAACCAGCCTCCAAAAATATCACAGAGGGGACAAACTGCAAACATTTCTAACATGCAGGGATCTTTTCAAGATTCACAGACACCTTAACATGGAAAGTAATATGTAAAAGACAGCATAGACTGGTCTTAGATTTTGTTGTTTGTTTGTTTTTAATGGTTATCAAAGCATCAGTACCAAAATCCTTTTTTTCCCTCCTGCAGATACTCAGAATCCCAACATACAGTCACTGAAATATCAAGACTGAGAGCAAAAAAATGAAGTCTCAGCAGTCAGACCATTACAGTGTGTTAGAGAACAGCCATCCAGAGTCTGTGATCAGAACGCCACCAATTACTGACAGTCTTTCAACAGGCAGAGGAATAAATCTCTCATCTCTGAGCATTCAAGAAAATATCTAAAGCTCAACTACTCTACCCCAATTTGTTTATTTTGCTAGTTGAATTAGTCTGTGGTTAATATCAGGTGATACCGGTCTATTTGCATTTCGTTCTTCGAAAAGGATCCATGCAACAGACTATTCAAAGCAGCAAATAAACAATCCTCCTCGTGACTCAGATCTGAAGTTTCTTACCAGTGTTCTTGTGACATTTATTATACAGCATTCTGCAAAGCAGACCCATTGCCAAAAGGAATTGCCTGTTTGGACAAAACTGAACAGAAGGAAAATGTGAAGCAATTCCTTTATTTTTACAGTTCCTTCATTTACTTGCTACTTAATAACTCTGTCAGATGCAAAGATGCATCTAAGAAAAATAAACACATTGCTCCAAAAAAGAAGCAGCAGGAGAAAAATGGTTTCTCAACAGAAGCTATTGAACACTAATGTAAACAGAAGCACTTACATGCATTTAATATATACGGAATAATAAACAATATTTAAAATATATGTTTAAAACTTGTCTGAGGCTAGACTACAGCAGCGGAAGGAAAAACTGTAACATGCATCAACTCCATAGCAAACAGCATATGTAGCATGAGCTATGGGGCTTTATGCATTAACAGCTTCTGACTGGTAGAAGCAACCTGAAACTTGCTGAGTACAAAGCTTTTGCAGTTTACTACTGAAGACAGTAATATAGCAACCATAGAACCTAAATATGGTGGAAGTAATCTAATAATTTTCTAACAGGATCCGAAGATACAAACTAAACCGAAAACAGATTAGAAATAGAGCAGTCATACTAGTAGGGAGCAGCTGAAGTATACATAGTATTTCCCTCTCTCCCAAGGGTACAAACTCAAAATTTGCTTTTACAAATCAGCTTTTACACATCACTATCAACTTATCTAATTCAAAATATTTTTGCAAAACATGCCTCCCTATGAGATTATTACTTTTAGAACATGCCCATAAATATATCTGCTACCCAAATCCTACACTGCTTACTGCTTTCGCTTCCTTGCGGTTGGTCAGTGCTGGTAGGTGACTTTAAAAGTTCAATGAATATGATGCCAGCAACTCAATGATTCAGTTAGTGTGTTGCCAGGCTTCTGGGATTAAACTGAATTTCTAACTTTATTCTAATGAATCTCAAATTACTATTTTTCCTCGTTACACCACTAATACCATTTTTGGATGAAATTACCTTTATTTTGCTCAATAAAGGTCCTCCCTCAAAAAATAATTAAAAAAAAAAAAAAAAAACATGAACACCCAAACCCATTTAGTAAATAGGCATTAGCAGGAATCAAATAATTACTGATGTACACACAATTATGCAATCTCGCCTGAGATAAATAACAATTAAATTACTTTTTGACATACTCCTACAGCGATTCCCAGTGATGATTTTAGTTGCAAATTCACAGACTTGTCAGATTGAACATGAGGTGAGTGGGTTTTTCTATGGTTTGTTGTGTGTGTTTTACTTCCTCTAGCTTTTAATAGAAATTATGATCAACATAATTTTTTTATTATTATTTTTTAATTTCACACTAATCCCAAGATGCTGATCTCAGGTTGGACATGCTTTGCAGGTGGCATTATGAATGTGTTTTGTGCCAGTATGACAATACCCTTAAGTACTGCAGTCCTTAACCTATTATCTCAGATGCCTTTTAGGGCTCTTGTCCTTTTCAATAGCCCATGTACAATCAAAGTGTGTTTCTGTAATGTCATAAGATTTGCATGCTCTCATTCATTCATTTCTCCATTTTGATTAAACAAAAAAGGAAAATACAGATAAGAGCATACCCTAAAATTACCAGCAGTAAGTTTTGAATTATATCCAGATACCATTTTCCGTGCATGTTTTCAACTTACTCTGAAGATTGGACACCTGCGATTCTTTCCATCTTTATGCAAGCTTAAAAATGTAAATGTCGTTCAAAATCACTCCATTCATTTTCTTCTTTTGTAAGAAGAGACCAAAAAGCTATTTTTTTCAATACAGGAGCTATGGCAATTATTGAGCCAGGCTTTTAATAAGAACATGAGAGGGGAAGAAAAACATGTACAACGATCACAGAAACATACAGCGTACTATTATTCATCAGTCAATTTTAACTCCTTTGTGAGCCAACAGGCGGTCTGAAGTTGGCAAAAACAACTAATAGTTAAACGTTTGGAAAGCAGGACTCAACAGGAACAGAAACCGTAACTGAATACAACAAGATTGGAATGGAGGTAAGCAGGAGAGGAGAACAAATCACAAGACATCCGAACAGAAACACACTCCTATCTAATCATCATTCTTGGCCTTTTCAATTCCCAGGAGAGAATTTTAAATAGAGAACTTGCCCTCTTTGAGAACTCGTGGTTTCACTATACCATTAAATGCATTGGCACAACATTGCATTTTGGAGTCACCTTTGCTGTTTTACACAATAAAAAAGATCTATATAGTAAAATCATCTTATCTTGCCGACAATATCAAAGTAATCAGTTTTGAACAAGTTAATTTGAAACCTTGAAATGTCCACAAAGTATCCCCAAACCCTCTTTTTCCCCCCTCCCTTTTAAAGACAGGATGAGGCAAAGCAGGGAAATGTAGAAAAGAATGTTCTTAAAAGCAGCATTTTTGGAAGCTTTGGAAGTAATTTTAAATTAGAATCTTCATATCCTGCTTCTAATGTTCAAGTTTTTAATTTGTCATTGAAAGTAAGTAAGTACTATTTTTCTAAAATTCCGGAGTAACTTAAGTAACTGGATCGGCTTTTTCCTCAACACTTTCATGAATGACTACAAGATTAAAAGGTATTTCATGTCAAAGATAAATATTTAGCCAACAGTTCAATGGTAGTGTCATTTCCTGTTCTTGCCACTAGTTCCCATCCTTACAGCACCTCCCATTGTGCCAGCAAATGTTTGTATGACTAAGTGACAAACCAGATTAAGAAACTGACAGGAATGAAGAGAAATTACAACACCATTTTGAAGGTGAATTTTTGTAGCCAGATGAGTTCCCCTGTTTGGTTCACCCCATGGACTCAGAAATTGTGCTGCCAGTGGGAGAGGCCATGGTGAGCCCAGAATAAATGCCCAGGAAAAGGAGGGGAGCGGAGCAGCTGCGTCAGCAGTGCTGCTGAAACGCGAGCCTTGGCCTCCTGTTACAAACGCACGTCAGCCTCTCCATTCAGTAGCTGTATTCCAGTTACCCTGAATAGACAGCCTTGTAATAAGGATACGCTCTCAGTATGAAAAGCTTACAAGAACGCTATGTACGCTCGCTGCAGCATTTTCAGCCTTAAGGATCATTTTCTGGCTAGAGACTATGACTCTTGCAAGCTATCTAAAGAAAAAAGGAGAAAAATCAAGTACCTTATTCTCACATGTATATTTGCTGTAAACTGAACAATCTTGAAATAAAATTAAACAACCCCTGATCTTATAGCTAGACTTCAACAAAAAATGCCCTTTTAGGACTAATTTAGATATAGGTAGGCAACATCTACACGAATTAGAGAACAATTATGTTTTCTAGATGCACATGAAAGCACACAAGATGCTATGTCTGCAGCTGTCTTAATGTACATCAAACTTCAAAGTGCATTCTGCTGAGGTATTTGTGCTCAAACCTACCCTTTTCAAAGCTGATGGTTGTGAGACCACAGTAATATAACAAATCCAAGTGCCAGGATGTTAAAAGACAAGAAAGGTTCTCAACTGTGAGAAAAGAAGTCAAGTTACTAGGATATACTAAATATGTTGTAGTTATCCACAAATAGGCTTATCTAATTTGTGGTTGTAAAATGACACAAAAAGCATCAGAGCTGCTTTGCACAGAATAAATTCAAGTCATCTCAGATCAGTATCTGAAGCACAGCACAAACACCACTATTAATCTCAAGCCAGGCTGAGGTTATCTAATACCAGTGAGTTTTTAAACCACAATAAAATCCTACCACAGAAGGTTTTGTTTGTTTTGTTTTGCCACTGAAGGTACTACCTACTGCCCTAATGTCACAGAAAGTCTTCATTTGAAAAACAGGCCAATTCAAAAAACTATTTTGAAATGATTGCTTAAACAAACTTTACAGATAAAATTCTTCTACCAGAACGTCTTCTAAAGTCTGCAACGAGGCTGACCATCCAAGCAGCAGCATATAGGATAGAAACAAAAACAAAAACAAAACTTTGTGGAAAGAATCATGTAGAGAAAGAAAAAGTTACTGAAAAGCACTGGAACCTTTCAGTGGTTTAAATATCATTCAGCTTTTGCTCTTGCCTTTAAACTTCCTCCTCTATTTTGCCCTGGAACAACACAAATGACTTAGGGGGATACAGACAGTAGGTGATGCTGGTTACTCAGATGCATATGGATTCATTGTTGATTTATGATACAAACAGGGAGCCTATTGTCTATTTCATTCTGTAGAGCCTCAAGAGGAAAGTAGGCATAAATATAAAATCGACATAGAAAAGGTAAGGCCTGATACACGTTAAGCTGGACCTGTCAAAAGGCATTTTAAGAAAACTGCATCCATCAACTACTACAAAACCAGAACATTCTGGTTTAGTTCCAGGCCCCGATCTTATCACTTAAGTTGCCAAGGTTCTTCCTACTGGAAAATTTCATAGATATCTTAGGATGCTTTACCTCTGAGGATGGAGAGAAAGAACAGGAAAACACTAACTTCAAAAAGGTACAATATCCTATCTTGAAAAACAATGTCTTCTATAATCATTAGCTTTAATATGTCTAAAAAACCTTTTCCCAAAAGATGCATATGCAAAGTTTCACTGAACACGTTTAAAAGGCAAAGAAATGTAACTTAAAATCAAGCATAACTTTTTAAGTAGCATCCTATCTCCATACTGGATACCCTGATTTTTCTATGCCTGTACTGCATACTCAGAGCACATTCACCAAAGCTTTCTCACTAACGTAAGTATGACCTGATTACAAACACCAAACATAATGGTAATAATTAAGAAAGAGGACTTCTGTAGTATGTGTCCACACACAGTATGTGCGGTCATCTCACTTCAGAGCATATCCTCCTACAGACCGAGAAAACACGGTCTTTTTGGCACATCATGCTTTATGTGCATGCGTGTTTATTTAGCACAGATGAAGCTACTAAAATAAGAAGTTACCTGTAATTGTATAATTTACGTGTCCAAATAAATATTAAACATCCCCATATTGTCAGGTCACATACCTTAAAAAAATGCAAGTCAATGCTTTTACCACTACAACAACAAATGAAAGAATACACAGGAAATGGAAAGCAGTAAACAATATGAGTCTTCCATTCTGGATCCTACAATCTATTAAACAACATTTCAAAATACTACAAACACTATTTTCAGAACTTTCAGAACAGTTAGCCAAGGCCCTGAGTAGCCTGATCCAAACTTGAAGTTAGTCCCGCACTGAGCAGAAGGTTGGATGAGATGATCTTTCATCATGAGGTCACTTTCAACCCACATACATTCATGACAAAATCAGAGTGGGAATGTGTTTGTAGACGCATATGTATGCACAAACACCTGCATGTAAAGCAAGATTATAAATATCACTAAGTGGTAGACTTATCTTAAAAAGACATGGATTTTACACTTATATAAACAAAGAACTACAGAAAGAAGTATTGCTTTATGACCTAAATGTGGTGGCAAAGATCTAAGACTTCTCTATCTTCAATCTCAGAAGTATCCCATTTATCTGTCAAACCCTTGGCTTCACAAAAACACAGTCCTTACTACCCAGACACTGACTCCAAGAGTGGTGAGGAACCTTGCTAGAATCATAAAGGGATGAAACAGTAATTGCTTCTGCTGAGACAACAGAAAAGAGAGGAAACAGGCTTGTCCTGAGCCAGGTAACCTCTCAAACCACAAAAAAACGTTCAGGTACACCATTCCTTTCTAACCCACTTTTCATTTACACATCTTAAACTGAAACTCCACTACTCCTACCTTCGTAATTCCTCCTTTGATGCCTCTCCCCTCCTACCATCCACTGACCAGTATTTTCAGCAGTGACTCATGAGAACGTGCTTAACATAGCACACTGCTGAAACTCTTCTGGGTTGATTTAGAAACACAGAAAACATGCCACTGGTAACAGGTACAGGACTTGAGACTTAAAAAATTAAAATATCACACTGTGATATTTTATATTCTTAAATAATATGTTATATTCTGTTATATTCTTAAATAATATGGTGGAAGATTCTTCTTCATCCTGAACATGGGGCTGTGCAATCAAGTTTATAAACAGGCATTCAGAATAAGAAAAGGATCATAGAATCCTTTAGGTTGGAAAACACCTCCAAGATCATCTAGCCCAACCTGTAACCTAGCCCTTAATTCCACCACTAAACCGTGCTACGAAGTTCTACATCTGCATGTTTCTTGAAGACCTCCAGGGATGGTGACCCAACCACTGCCCTGGGCAGCCTGGTCCCATGCAGCACAATCCTTCCAGTAACAAAATTTCTCCTTGTATCCAAGCTAAACCTCCCCTGCACAACTTGAGGGCATTTCCCCTCATCTGATCCCTTGGTGCCTGGGAGAAGAGCCTGATGCCCACCTTGCTACAAGCTCCTTCAAGGTCACTGTAGAGCACAGTAAGGTCTCCCCTGAGCCTTCTTTTCTCCAAGCTAAGCAACCCCAGCTCCCTCAGCTACTCCTCATAAGACTTGTTCTCTAAAAAAAGAGGTGCGGAATTAAACAGCCACTCTAAATGGTAATAAAAAAGGGTATTGAAATGCAATTATTTTCTACAGCAACCTACACCACAGTCTATCACCTCAGCTCTACTTCTCTCTCGTGTCTGCAGCTACCTACAAAGCTGCTTATTTTACATTTTGAAGAGCTACAAGAGCTGTTTCAAATAAGCTTGTCTCAAAATTTTGTAGTAATTAACTACAACATAAGTCATAATATAGAACAGATCACCTTTCCTGAAAAAAACATACACGTGAAGATTTTGTTTGATACTGTTATTCAGCTAAAAGCACAATAATCACTGTTGCAATTTAAAACAATTAAGAAGTTTAATTCTGCAATTTAAAAAAGTTTGCCTTGTCAAGGCAAAATAATGGGATTTGAGGTTAGCATTCTGAAAATTGGTGTATTGTCAGTTAAGTTTTTTGGCTAATGGCTGAAATTTACATTCCAACATAATCCTGTCCATATCTGGATGTAAGTTTCCTAGAATTCCTCAGCTTCTGTACTTGATCACATTTTAAACATTTAATAGAGCCACAGCCCTAAGGAAAACAAATGGAACAGCAAAGCCACATTATAAACAAAGAACAAAACCCCCTTGTGTTTTACAGCCTTTGTTTGCCTTTCACTCTAAACCCATATAACAAACTTCCTTATTTTCACAGTACTTGGTTTAGAAATCTATACTCGATATTGCTAAAAACCCCAACTATTTTGCTTAGAGTAATTCTACATGTATATCCTTAACCCATAATTGGAACAACAGTGTAAGCAGTATTTATAGATTTAGTTTCTACATTTAAGCACATTCTTGTTCAGCAATTGCCATAGACGCACAGATGCAGAAAAACTGACAGTGCTGTTTTATGGTTGACAAAAAGATAGCCACTGCTCATCCTGTTCTCAGCAGATGCACAAATCTGTGTCAGAATCATTACAATTCAAGTATTCTGCAAAATTTACTGGACAATACAAATGATAATATTCTGTTCTAGAAAAGTCAGATATTTAAACATGTTGATATAACAGCCCCAAATATATCATGCATATTAAAAAATTACAAAAAGAAATTTTAAGTCTATTTTTCTCTTGACTTTTCTTCAGCCTGAATTGCTAGTTTACGGTAGTGTTTTTGGGGAAAACACAGTAGTAGGAGCGGAATCATACCAGATTCAAGAACCATCTATCAGAATAACCATTCTACAAGATTTTAAATAGTGAATACACCTGAAAACATAATGCATTTGCAGCATTAGTTTACTTCCAAGAGGATGTCATTAAATAGTACTTGGACTGTTCATTTATAAAGGCACAAGAACTAGCCTAAAAGGCTGACAAATGGTGCTCAAATGCCACAGAAGGACAGAGCTCCTTACTGCAATTAGCTCTTGCAGTAGCACATTATTCTGTTGATCTTGTCGCCTTTGGAGGCAAACATAACTGATTCTACTGAAGGCTGAGTTCTCTTCCCTTTTCACTGACACACACAATACAAAATCTGCAAGTGCTGAAAGTCACGTTAACTGACAACTAGTATCACCAGTCATGCTATTTTCCACAGGCCAAACTGAGTCATACAAGTGACAGCTTGGTAGTCAAAACATTGAACGGCGCAGAGCAAGGAGAACACAAAGGCATGGGAAACAGCATTTTCATCGTTAAGAAAGCTCTTTTTATACATAAACGGGAGATCATTTGTTGAAACTACCTGTCCAACATTTGACAATGTAGCTTATAGTAATAAGCTAACACAACTTTTATAATTCAAATGCAACAAAAGAATATTTAAGAGCAGAAGTTTCTTACTGCAGGTGAAGTAGCTCATTAAAAATACAGAATATTGAATAGAAAGACCTACTTGGGGGAATTACTCCATAGAGAAAGGCTGTTCTGCTGCAAGTCAATGGGAAATCCCAATTGGCTTGAATAGAGTAAGACTGGGACCTAAATACTTATGAAAATGTGTGGTTTAAAGAAAAAAATCTGAAGATTGGGAGTTTCTGGCCTTTTGACAAACATATGTTGAATACAATCACAGTAATTTCTCTTTTAAAAACTTTCCAAGATTATTCATATCTAGTAACTACAAAACCAAATCAGAACTGCAAACTCCACTCTATTGAGCTTCAATTACTAAAAGTACTCCATATTTAATTTATCTTTTTTAGAGAAAATAATTAAGATGCACCGTATCACAGGCATAATAAATACCATTACGTATCAGCTTTCACAGTGTCAAAAGCCAAAGCAAGAGATCAAATTATTCAGTAATGAAATATACTTAAATAAACAACATGATATCTGATCTTGATTACTCATATTTTAGAGGGAAATAACACAACACACTTTATAGTCCATTACTTTAACCGTCAATATTAAGTGCATAAATAGCCTCCAAGAATGCCTTCCATTATGTGGGATATTTTAAATTTGCTCCCTAGCAAACAGCATTCAAATAAATACATCAAGAAGTAAAGATGCTTGATGCTGCTACTAGAAAGTTGTTTCTACTTTAACCCTTTGAGCTTTAAATAAAATGTGAGGAATGTTTTCATTAATACAAACTACAGAAAATAAATAAAATTCTGAATAAGCTTGAGATGTACCTATTATTATTACCGTTTTTTTTTCTTGTTGCCATTTCAGAAAACCATGTACAGACTCTCACAGTGAAATAAATACACTCCACACGCTTTATTAGTGTTAAAGTAACACAATAAAACTTTACTTATTTAAGTTTAATTTGCTGTTCAACAAGTAACACAGGATTTCATATTAGAATTTACAGTGATTCTCTGTAGTTCACAATACCCTCACAACAAAATCAAAAAAGACCAAAAACTGCCCCGGTATTGTCATTCAAGTGCTTGACTTTCTTCTTACTGGTTATCCTGAAAAGTAACACAATGATTATAATTATTATGTGACATTCAAGTACCTAAATACAAAGTATGCTTGCATTATTTCAAGAAATATGACTAATACATTCCCCTAATACTTTTGTCTAACTTTGAAATGATGGAAAATTATGAACAACCCATTTGTGCTTTTGTACTTGCAGTATATAAAATAAAAGATACTGGTCTGATGATTTATACACATGACTTGATTAGAGCAAAATACAGATCAACATTTAGCATTACAATAGTCAACTACTTAATTAAGTGCACCGTGTCTTAGACTAATCACTCAATGTTCTGTAAGGAAAAGCACTGTTCTACATTCACTTTCAAGTTACATTAGAGAAATAATCACTGATTGTGGTTTGTCTTTTTTGTTTGTTTGATGTTTTTTTGATGTAATTAAAAACAAACTATGAATACTGAAGACCAAAACCAATACACATAGAGTCTTTTAGTTCAATCAAGAATTGTTGTGTCATACTTCAGTCATATTCAGAGGATCTAAACGTAGACTAGTTGGAACAATTTTGGAAAAAAAGGGATTCAAATTCAATTTGTTGGTAGAACACAGGAAGCTCTCCTGGTTAAGCAGATTATTTTGTTAATTTATTTTAAAATGTAATTTAAAGGTTTACTTTCCTGCTTGCTAAGAAACTCCACTCTATTTTCCATCACTGAGCTGTTCATACTGTTGTCATGGCAAGCCTTCAGTATTAACATTCTGCTGGACATTTCTTCATGATTGTTTATTTTGTTTTCAAGCTAGGTAATTACAATTTACAATTACCTTGTCTGGACAGCAGCCATACAGCTTTTCAGACAACAGATTACTTAAGAGAACTTTTGCAATACAGACTCTCTCGCTTGTAAGAAAAGCTACATAGCAAAAATCGTTATAAAAGGAGCTGTCACTACCATTTCAGGGAAGACAGGAACTGGAGATGAAGTCTACTTCAAAGAAGGGGCTTCCCAACTAAGCATTTACTAGTGACTGACACCAACCCACTGTACAGGTTTCAGTCTTCCTCATCCAACTGCTGTGGCACTTTTGAGTATTTTCTATCTGCATTCTTTGTATATATTGTTCTTGGTTTATTTCTTAATGAATGTAAAAGATACATTGAATAATCAAATTCCAGGAAAGCCAGCTCTATCAAGACAACATCTCAGTAACAGAAGTCCAGCCAAAGGAGTTTTACTACTGAAATATTTGAGTGCCAGAGATTTAAAAATAATCTAAAATCCCCTACAGTTCCTTTAAAACAAAGAAAACTCCCTAGTCAACTACTTTAAATCAACCTTCAATCTTTACATTAAATTACAAATATTAAAGAAAACAAACAAACAAACAAAAAATAGTCAATTATGTGCTTCGACAGTTCTGCACTTTTTACATTAAAACCAGAAAAACAATTTGAATCTAGATAGGTTAGATCTAGGTTAGTATTCTGAATTTTAAAATGTAGGGTGAAAGTAAGTAACAGAAGAAGCATTATAGAAGAACTGAATGTATTCAGGAACCTAACTGGACATGGTTCCGTAATACTTCCCTTTGGCTACGCCCTGCCAATAATGCTTTAAAGCAATTTCCGTGTGTTCTTTTCTTCCTGCGTTATTTCAACATTCCAACTCTTCACAATAGCCAGAACTCAAAATACAATGCCAGTTCACCTGGCAAGAATCTTGAAATCCTAGAGTCCCCACTACTTGACTCCCTCACCGTTTCTCCAACAACTTCTCTCCAGCAAGAGCAACCTCTGAAAGCTAACACCAGTGGGCAAGACTCCAAAAACAAGACGAACCAAATATTAAAGCCACTGAAGAAACAGGTGAATTTAAGTGTTCTTCCTCATTGTACTTGCTATTTCCAGTTCCTCAACAGTTAGTGTTTAGCCAACTTAGTAGACTAGATGAAAGGCCTAAAATAAAACAGCCACTTTATGATTATGATCATTAATGCACAATTTGTTAAGAAAGGACCTTCAACAAGAACTTGTTGCAGAAACTGTACTTCAAATTGTTCTTTTCCTGGCTCTTTCCCGGCTGTACAAAATGAAAAGACATACTCTACCATCCTCAAAACAGTAACAGCAACAGAAAAACATGACACCCAAATGCCTGGAAAGCAGGAGCTACCTGACTTCATCTCCACCCTTCAACAGGAAGTGTAGGTTTCTTGGATTTTTTTTTTTAAATCCATCAACAGAGCTACTGTTCCTTTCAGAAGGTAAACCAGTATTTTCTAAAATAGCTAAGAATCTTGCACATCCATCTACAAACACTGAGTTAATATTGAGTTTAGTCTTACTTTTAAGACCCAAGCTCAGCTACCAACATGACTTTAGGCAAATCACTTGACCACTGTATGAATTTCCCACAGCTACTAAGAATCCTCCAGTAACATTATCACTCTATCTCATCAGTATACTGTGAATGAAAAACAAAAGCATTACTGAGGATGTGGTGTTCAGAGACTGAAACACAGAATTCTTATCCTCACAGACAGGCTATACAACTACTTCTTGTGGGTGAATGTTCCACAGAACAACACGGTATGCACTAAGGTATCTGCTCTATAAAGTACTACTTCTCTTTGAATCTCTTTGTTCTCAAACAGCTGCCTTGGCTTTGTACAACCACTGCATACATGCCTGATCATTTGTCCAGCATTTCACATAATCAGTGTGACTTAATATCTTAGCACGCACACACTATAAGTCTGTAACGAAGCATCCCATACCTTACCTTTCAGATGAAAAAGTTTTTCTCACACCAAACAATTTTTCATATTATTTCTCACAGCTCAAAGGGCAGAAATAAGCAATCAAGTAAGAACAAGGTTTCTGTCTCACCTGAATAAAATCCATCCCAGGAATTCAATTATTGTTGGCTGCACTCCAAACTAAAGCTATAGTGCCAGAGAAAAATGTTATTTTGAAGAATGCACTTGAAATTTTCAGCTTCATCAGCACTGATATTTGTGTTCTCCTGACCTAGCTTCCAAGAATTCTTCTGAGCCACTGAATTGCTTTCAGAACCCCAACATGTTCACCTACTAAAATCAAAAGTAAGAAGAATTAGGGAAGTCGCAAAAAAACAGAACAGTGGAAAACAAGATTCAGACAAACATGCTACATGCATTACATACTTCATATTAGCGAAGGGTTTGGACACATCATGCAATGCCAATGTAATGTCCTAGGTTCTCAGTGTCCCCCTGCACACATTAAAAGATACATTTTTAAAGGTCTGATAACTAAGACATGGATGAAATTACAGTTATTTAGTAATACTTGTGGATAATTGAAACCTAAAGAGTAATGGACAAGCATACCTATTTGAGGCTCCTCTGATCTCAACTGTGAATGCCTTAGTGACTGATGACACTGCAGTAAAAGAAATCAGCAGTCGACTGACGGTGTGGTTGCCTCGTTGAGCACAGCACTATTTTTAAACAGGTTAACATGTCACTTTGTATGTATTATTACTCAAACAGTAAACAATTAAACATTTTTCTTTTTAGAAATGTTAAAGCACACACTACAATCACATGTGCCTGTAGACTGTATCACCGTGAAGGCTCATTATTTACTAAAGTGACTAATATACGTAGAGCAGCTATTTTCTTGTTCCACTCACAAATTATATATGATTAAGGAAGGCAGTCACTGAACAAGCAAGTTTACTGTGTGTACTCCAAGAGAAAACTTTTCCAAAATCTCTCATTGATTCTTGCCTCACAAAGACTGGACCAACCGTTAACTACTGAGATGCTTTTAGGTAAGAAATTAGAGCATGAATGACATGAGTTTCTAATAAGCAAAATTAAAAGTGATAATTAAAATCCATACAAAATATTTTCAAATGTAAGCCATGCAAATAGAACCCCATAGTATCACTAACGTGTCATCCATCTCTGTTGACAAGCAATCATGTGGCATCTCTCTCTCGTCTTTCACAGTGATGATTCTTAAATCTCCAGGTTCAGAACAAGCAGATTCTTTAGACAGCTGGTCATCATTGTCATACCTGCAAATACAACCCACATTTATAATTAGAATGTGTTTTTTTTTTTTTTTTTTTACGGGAAGTTTTAGTTCTATTTTGTCTAAACTACTAGATATTTAACAATGTAAACAACAAACTACACAGAAAAGCTTCTACAAAGGGTCTCCAAATTATACAATTTGATAAAATTAGCTGTACAATTTTCTCTTGCATATGACCCACCCCCTTTCTTTAAAAGCAGTTGCCATCTTCTAAATGCTATCAAGAAAGAGATTTAATCTACCCCATTCACACACAAAGAGAGCATAATACTAACGTTCCATCAGCTGCTATCAAGGAAGTGCTGTCTGACAACACTTTTTCGTCTCTCACACACTTTCTCCTCACACCACCTGGGAGGGAACAGATCGGAGCTTTTAACAACGGGTCGTAACTGTCATACCTATAAAGAAAACATACAACCGGTGTTAAATTAATGCCAGGCGTTATTTACTTGGGACTGGTAAACAGAGGAGAACTGAGACAGCCTACTCACAAGTCCAACAAAAACCCCGCCACTTCAGCATCGTTCCTGAAGTCCAGCTTCTCCTTGAGCGTCAGCCAGCGGTCGATGTGGCTTCCCACATAGATCCTCGTCTTCCCCCTCCTCCTATCCAGGCTCTGCTTTCTCTTTTTCTTTTCCAAAAACGACAACACCGGGGGCCTTCCGCATCTCTTGGTTGGCAGCGACATGGCGAGCCTAGAAGCGGAGGAGAGGCCGTTACGAGAGCTCGGGTGACCGCCTGCAACCCCCTCGGGCACCACCACGGCGAGCCCTCCCCTCCCACGACTTTAAGGCCCTGCCAGGCTGTGTGAGGGTGAAACCAGCCCCAGGCGGCCGCGCTGACGGGAACCGCGGCGGCCCGGCCCTAAAGAGGGATCCACCCGTTCCCTCCCCGTCCCCCCGAGCCGCTCCGTGCGGGAAGGGGCCGCCCGGGCGGCAATTTCCAGTCAGAGCGGAGCGGGCCGGGGGCCCTGAGCCGGCCGGGCCCCCCCGACCCTCACCCGCGGCCCGCTCGGCGCCTCAGGGAAACGGGGGGCACGTGACCAGAGCAGGGGCTCGCGCGCGCTGATGACGAGCGGCCGCCCGTGAAGGGGCACGGGGCGGGGCCGCGTCCGTCCCTCAGCGCCGGGCACGTTGGGGGGAAATAAATCGGGGAATAACGGGGTGTCAACGGTTCCGAGGGTTAAAATCCCTGCTGAAACGTTAAATTCCCTTCTAAAGTGTTAAAATCACGTTTAAAATGTTAAGGCATGCGCTTAATTACGCTCCTATCCACTCACAGCATACGGCTACGTGAAGGAAGCTGTGGGGAGCTGGGGTCAGGTTCCTCTCACGGGTATCTGTGACAGGACCAGAGGGAATGGCCTCAAGCTGCACCGGGGGAGGTTCAGGTTGGAAATGAGGAGACATTTCTGCTCAGAAAGAGCAGTCAGGCGTTGGGACAGGTTGCCCAAGGCGGCTTCACTGTCCCTGGGGGAGTTCAAGGTTGGATGTGGTGCTTGGGGACATGGTTCAGTGGTGACATTGGTGGTAGGGGGTGGTTGGAGCAGATGATCCTGGAAGTCTTGTCCAGCCTTAATGATTCTAGAATTTAAGGATGCTGAGGTAACAAGAGGCAGCCACAAAGCAAGTTACAACTGGTGACACTGGGCTTTTGTCCTATACTGGTGGGCGACCCGTCACCTCACGAGCTGTGTCACAGCCACACAGCAGTGTTTCGGCTGATCAAATAGTACTCAGGAAAAGGTATTATGTACTCAGTAAAAAGGTATTATGACAGTAAAACTTTAAATCTGCCTTTTATAACTTCAGTAAAGGCGTTATAAACAACAAAAAAATGCTTTTCTTCCAAGTGATGTTTCCCAGTACGAACTGCAAAAACTCTATTTTACCTTCTGAAAGGCCAGATTCAGGGACAAAACTAGAATGTTCTCCTGAGCAGCAGGAAACATTTGAATTTTGACTTACGTGTCGAAAGGGAAATACTAAATAAATTATACCAAAAAAAAAATTTAAACATTTAAAATGTAGAGCCTGTGCTGTCACAATGTATTATAACAAAGGCATTACACAGAGCAGGCATTCTGCCAGTTTCTCAGTGCTTCCATATACTACATTTTGAAATAAATGACTAAAAAGACAAAGCAGATTTCCTAGCAATGTTTCTGGGTAATTTTATCTAAACAATGAGGACGATTGCACCAGCCATTTTTTAATAATTTTATTTCTACTGCCAGTTTTAATAGAATCACCATAATAAGTCAAATGGGTTAGCTTAAGAATTAATGGATGACGAGCATATAGCAAACGATTCTAGCATATAGAAGCATTTATTTGCCTCTGCTGAACAACTTGACCCAAGTAAAGTAAATAGTGGTAAAAAAAATCAAAAGATTTCACTTGAAAATAAAGAACAAAAGAAAAAAGACACTATGTACTTAAACACAGGTCATTATGTTTAATCATTTACAGGAGTATGTCAGCAGATTTTCATTTCAGTGAAAGTTAATTGTGAACTGTAAGCTTTAAAATAATTATTGTAGTATAATTATGGGTTTAATAAGAATTGCTCAGAATTGCACAAATTCTCTGTGATGAACATATGTGAAGATAATCCCTTGTATTTCACCTTTTTCATATAAAATATGCAATAATTCCTCTTCTCTCACCATCATATATGTGCAATACATATTTGATGCTGATGCTCACAAAGAAATATGGCTATTTAAGGGGCTTTTATAATTATTTCTTCCAATCTACTTGACAAATATAGCTATTATCTGTATAGATCTACATTCCAAACAACATTACTGTGTAAGCTATTGAAAGTTGTGTGCTTTTAAGTTCCCGCTTATCTAAAAATAACAAAGCTGCTAGAAACAAGGGGATGCTAACACTGTTTCTTTCTACCAAACATAAGCGAATATGTAGTGACTCACCTTTCATGCTAATTTAGTAACTTAAGCAAGTTTATGCTCTTAAACACACTTGTAAAGTTAAAAATAGCATTTAAAAATAAAGCTGCATGTCTGTGTTCTCAATCATGAATTAAACAGATAAGAAAATTTTCAAAGCTTTTAAGAAGTAGCTGTATCTTATCAAATATACACATATTAATATGTTCCTTTCATTAAGGAGGTCTGCTAGCCAGTATTAACTTTGCATGCTCCACGTCATTTTGACTGTGTGACAGTCACAGCAAGGGAATGGTTTTAATCCCACCAATATTCACATTAATGTTGATTTTACCACTTGGATGTCTACATCAAGTAAGCTTTATATTTTGTCCTGAACTGTCTCACACAAGTCCTTTAAACATGCTTTCCTAGTACAATGAGGTGTACGTTGCAAAACAGGAGCAGCTGCCACTTAGGAATGAAATTTCAAAGCCAATACTCCAGGCTCAAAGGTTAAGGTTCGTTTTTCTCTCCAGCAATGCAGAGAAATCTAACTGAGGGCACCAGCTGCAGCATACTGCCTCCTTCTGAACCACAACTGCAGCCACGCAGGAAAGAGTTTCAGAGGTTTACATGGTTTATAGCAGTCTCTCCACTACATCTCTCCTGGCTCTATTATCACCTTTTTCTGATGTTTTACTACGCATCATTAGTTTTCAGCGCAAAGCATATTACTGTTGAGCTCCTGCATATTTAGCTTCCAAATGTAAGCATAGAAATGCAGCAGTAATGTACTTTACAAACTTACGAAGCTTACTGTCTCATGAGGCATGTAATTTTCAATACAAAATGCACTATGTTGCTCCAAGAGCAATCAGTAAATTCAGCAATGTTTAAATACCCCACTTATTTCACATTTTACATATATTTGTGAAACAGGAATGTAAAACTGTTCCCTGTAAATGCTAATGCAAACTTCTCCATATAAAAGTAATTTATCTGTGTAATACATTAAAAAAAATACACAGGCAAATACACAAAGATAGTTATCTAAGTAGCCTGTTTCCAGAATGCATAGGGATGCTCAATCTTTTATCTGTTTTATTCTCACAGTTTCCAGTTATCAGTGATTTAAGGACTCTGAGGATGAGAGGCTGAATGCAAACCATTACCTTGAACAGGTATGGAAAGTCCTATACTCCAGGAACTGCATCCCTTTTAGAACCCACTTAATCTTCATAGTATCCTATGGCAGTGGATCTTCATTTTGCTTTTGGAGCAATTTGTTACAAAATAATAATAATGATAATGATAATAATAATAATAACAATAATAATAATAAATGTTCCTAGACAATAAATTATTTATGACCCTAAATACAAAGTCATACTTATTCCAAGAAAATACTGATATCCAATTGAAAAAATGCATCACAACAGTTAGATTTGTTAGCCCCTGCAAGGACTAACAGCTCACTCACCATCAGTAGCTTTAACCCATCTGTTTCCCTGCTAGCCTGCAACAGAATTAACAGCATCTA
This sequence comes from Anas acuta, assembly GCF_963932015.1. Taxonomy (NCBI): domain Eukaryota; kingdom Metazoa; phylum Chordata; class Aves; order Anseriformes; family Anatidae; genus Anas; species Anas acuta. Next base: position 6,200,211 of record NC_088996.1, on the reverse strand, counting down.
TTTATTAAAGGAAAGAGAGATGAGAACATGGTTGAAAACCATCATGGTGATCACCACAGAATGCATCCCAAAAAGTCATTGTGCTTGTGATAAAATTTTCAATGCTTTCAGAACAATCTGATTTATTTATTAAAAAAAAAAAAAAGTAGAATTTCTTACATTTTGTTGATCATTGCTGAACATGACTGATTACATCTCAATTGTTTTACACTTACGAGCTTTGGGATAAAAAACTTCAGCCTTTTATCAGTTATTATTTTTGTATCTGCATATATTCTTTTTAATTAAAAAGCAAATAAATGATGTTGTGTAGTACCTAACATGCAACAAGTACTTACACACAGAAAATACTAGGTTAAAAAAACGTTGAAAGGGAAAAGCAGATTAAGTAATCAAAGCAATAAGCTAGCTCATTTTCACTAGAGAACAACATCTCCAACAATACAATTGCTTAATACTCCCTATTTTTACTTTATCCTTCCCACCAT